>NW_026871500.1:0-123663 GCF_028564815.1 Eubalaena glacialis
TGGCCGTACACCTCAAAGACCTGCCGGACCTGTGCTCGGGCGGCCGTTAGCAAGCTCGGACGTCTAGCTCTGCCACGAAGGAAGCAGTGTGTCGCCTTTCTCTCCGCCTTACGAGCTGCCATCCGGAGGCCCAAGGTCCCTGGACGTTGTGAAGTCGCCCTCGGAAGAGACGTTCGCGCTGCAGTCTTCCTCCACGGCAGGGGCCTAGGAGGCAGGAGGCCTAGGAGACCTGGAAAGCTCACTAGCGTGAAGGCCCTGCGTGGACTACGTTTTCACGGGAAAGGCTGCACGCCCAAGCTTGTGCATGCAGTCCCTGGGCCTCACTATGAGCCTGCCCGGCACAGTCGTGTTCCCTTTAGCACTGGCGCCTTGGCGATGCCTCCTGCAAGGACAGGCAAGCACCGTGTTGCTCTCAGGAGAGCGCCCTTTTCCTAACCACGGGGGCACTCCAGCACTGAAGACTGACAGCAGCCCTCTGCTTTCCGGCAGCTTTGAGGCTGGGGCGGCCCTTTGTTGCCGAGAATTGCCACTGTTCGCAGAGCTTCCGAATCCGAAACTTCAAAACTGCCCTAGTGCGTTTAGTTGCCGGCGAGCGAAAAGAGACCGAAGGAGCACTCTGGCACTTCCCCGGTTTCATCTCCAAGCAGGGAGTTGTGCAGTGTGTGAGGAGTCTACGGGACTTCAGGCTCCAGGAAGGTTACGTGTCCTCGCGCCGTCTCTAAGCGTAGGAGAGTTCAGGGGAAGCTCTACCTCTTCGAGACAGCATGTCATGGCTAGTCTCTGCGTGGCCTAGAGAAAGGGCGGGTGAGTAAAAGGGTACCCGGAACGGACACCAGGAAAAGAGTGTTTTCCTTGCAGCCCACGCTCTGCACTGCGTGCCCCTGGCATGGCACCGAAGGCCTGCGAGAGCTGTGTTCCGGAGGTCGCTTGAATGCTTGGGCCAGCTAGCTAGCTGGAGCAAAAGGAGAAGGTTCCCTTTCACTCTGCTTTCAAAGCGGTGACCCGGAGGCACTCGAGAGCCTAATGCTGCGCAGTCGCCCAGAATGGGGGCTCCTGTGCGCAGCGTTCCTCTATGGGGCACGGGGAGGAGGAAAAGCACACTGGAGCTCCTGCCCCCACCTGCCCCAGAGTCAGTGCACAGCCCCTGCACTCCTCAATGCGTGGACGGGCTAGCTGAAGGACACTTGGAACCCTGTGGAGGGCTCTAGCTTTCCCTTTGGCCATGAGGGCTCTGGGATGCCTCCTGCAGGGCACAGGGCACGTTCCCTTTCTCTAGGAACCCTCTCTCGTCGCTCCACACAGGCCTTCCAGAAGTGAAGCCCACACAGGCAGCCACACTCTCCCGCAGGAAACTTGGACGCTGCACGTAGCCTGCTCTCCAGCGGGGGAAAGAGGGCTTTCTTTGCTCACTAGGTCACCGGCATCAGAGTGGCGCCCTGCAGAGTCCGGGTAGTTTCTGACAGAGGCCAAGAGTCTCAAGCGGCACCCTGCCCGTCCCTGTTAAGACGCCGTACCAGGGCAATTCTGCATGGGACGGGGAGACTAGCGTGACGTACTTAGTGCCTTGGGCTAGGCCTCGCCGTCCGTACGCCTTGCCGAAAGCTAGTGGGTGCTTCAGGGGAGCAGTGTGCCTTGGCCAGGCTGCTTCGAAAGGCAACTGTCTGCTTGGCGTAGGGAGACAGCAAGCAAGGGCTCCCATTCGAAAGCCCACCGAGAGGGTTGCTTCATTGCCGCCCAGGTTCAGCGCTGGCAACCACTGGCCGTACACCTCAAAGACCTGCCGGACCTGTGCTCGGGCGGCCGTTAGCAAGCTCGGACGTCTAGCTCTGCCACGAAGGAAGCAGTGTGTCGCCTTTCTCTCCGCCTTACGAGCTGCCATCCGGAGGCCCAAGGTCCCTGGACGTTGTGAAGTCGCCCTCGGAAGAGACGTTCGCGCTGCAGTCTTCCTCCACGGCAGGGGCCTAGGAGGCAGGAGGCCTAGGAGACCTGGAAAGCTCACTAGCGTGAAGGCCCTGCGTGGACTACGTTTTCACGGGAAAGGCTGCACGCCCAAGCTTGTGCATGCAGTCCCTGGGCCTCACTATGAGCCTGCCCGGCACAGTCGTGTTCCCTTTAGCACTGGCGCCTTGGCGATGCCTCCTGCAAGGACAGGCAAGCACCGTGTTGCTCTCAGGAGAGCGCCCTTTTCCTAACCACGGGGGCACTCCAGCACTGAAGACTGACAGCAGCCCTCTGCTTTCCGGCAGCTTTGAGGCTGGGGCGGCCCTTTGTTGCCGAGAATTGCCACTGTTCGCAGAGCTTCCGAATCCGAAACTTCAAAACTGCCCTAGTGCGTTTAGTTGCCGGCGAGCGAAAAGAGACCGAAGGAGCACTCTGGCACTTCCCCGGTTTCATCTCCAAGCAGGGAGTTGTGCAGTGTGTGAGGAGTCTACGGGACTTCAGGCTCCAGGAAGGTTACGTGTCCTCGCGCCGTCTCTAAGCGTAGGAGAGTTCAGGGGAAGCTCTACCTCTTCGAGACAGCATGTCATGGCTAGTCTCTGCGTGGCCTAGAGAAAGGGCGGGTGAGTAAAAGGGTACCCGGAACGGACACCAGGAAAAGAGTGTTTTCCTTGCAGCCCACGCTCTGCACTGCGTGCCCCTGGCATGGCACCGAAGGCCTGCGAGAGCTGTGTTCCGGAGGTCGCTTGAATGCTTGGGCCAGCTAGCTAGCTGGAGCAAAAGGAGAAGGTTCCCTTTCACTCTGCTTTCAAAGCGGTGACCCGGAGGCACTCGAGAGCCTAATGCTGCGCAGTCGCCCAGAATGGGGGCTCCTGTGCGCAGCGTTCCTCTATGGGGCACGGGGAGGAGGAAAAGCACACTGGAGCTCCTGCCCCCACCTGCCCCAGAGTCAGTGCACAGCCCCTGCACTCCTCAATGCGTGGACGGGCTAGCTGAAGGACACTTGGAACCCTGTGGAGGGCTCTAGCTTTCCCTTTGGCCATGAGGGCTCTGGGATGCCTCCTGCAGGGCACAGGGCACGTTCCCTTTCTCTAGGAACCCTCTCTCGTCGCTCCACACAGGCCTTCCAGAAGTGAAGCCCACACAGGCAGCCACACTCTCCCGCAGGAAACTTGGACGCTGCACGTAGCCTGCTCTCCAGCGGGGGAAAGAGGGCTTTCTTTGCTCACTAGGTCACCGGCATCAGAGTGGCGCCCTGCAGAGTCCGGGTAGTTTCTGACAGAGGCCAAGAGTCTCAAGCGGCACCCTGCCCGTCCCTGTTAAGACGCCGTACCAGGGCAATTCTGCATGGGACGGGGAGACTAGCGTGACGTACTTAGTGCCTTGGGCTAGGCCTCGCCGTCCGTACGCCTTGCCGAAAGCTAGTGGGTGCTTCAGGGGAGCAGTGTGCCTTGGCCAGGCTGCTTCGAAAGGCAACTGTCTGCTTGGCGTAGGGAGACAGCAAGCAAGGGCTCCCATTCGAAAGCCCACCGAGAGGGTTGCTTCATTGCCGCCCAGGTTCAGCGCTGGCAACCACTGGCCGTACACCTCAAAGACCTGCCGGACCTGTGCTCGGGCGGCCGTTAGCAAGCTCGGACGTCTAGCTCTGCCACGAAGGAAGCAGTGTGTCGCCTTTCTCTCCGCCTTACGAGCTGCCATCCGGAGGCCCAAGGTCCCTGGACGTTGTGAAGTCGCCCTCGGAAGAGACGTTCGCGCTGCAGTCTTCCTCCACGGCAGGGGCCTAGGAGGCAGGAGGCCTAGGAGACCTGGAAAGCTCACTAGCGTGAAGGCCCTGCGTGGACTACGTTTTCACGGGAAAGGCTGCACGCCCAAGCTTGTGCATGCAGTCCCTGGGCCTCACTATGAGCCTGCCCGGCACAGTCGTGTTCCCTTTAGCACTGGCGCCTTGGCGATGCCTCCTGCAAGGACAGGCAAGCACCGTGTTGCTCTCAGGAGAGCGCCCTTTTCCTAACCACGGGGGCACTCCAGCACTGAAGACTGACAGCAGCCCTCTGCTTTCCGGCAGCTTTGAGGCTGGGGCGGCCCTTTGTTGCCGAGAATTGCCACTGTTCGCAGAGCTTCCGAATCCGAAACTTCAAAACTGCCCTAGTGCGTTTAGTTGCCGGCGAGCGAAAAGAGACCGAAGGAGCACTCTGGCACTTCCCCGGTTTCATCTCCAAGCAGGGAGTTGTGCAGTGTGTGAGGAGTCTACGGGACTTCAGGCTCCAGGAAGGTTACGTGTCCTCGCGCCGTCTCTAAGCGTAGGAGAGTTCAGGGGAAGCTCTACCTCTTCGAGACAGCATGTCATGGCTAGTCTCTGCGTGGCCTAGAGAAAGGGCGGGTGAGTAAAAGGGTACCCGGAACGGACACCAGGAAAAGAGTGTTTTCCTTGCAGCCCACGCTCTGCACTGCGTGCCCCTGGCATGGCACCGAAGGCCTGCGAGAGCTGTGTTCCGGAGGTCGCTTGAATGCTTGGGCCAGCTAGCTAGCTGGAGCAAAAGGAGAAGGTTCCCTTTCACTCTGCTTTCAAAGCGGTGACCCGGAGGCACTCGAGAGCCTAATGCTGCGCAGTCGCCCAGAATGGGGGCTCCTGTGCGCAGCGTTCCTCTATGGGGCACGGGGAGGAGGAAAAGCACACTGGAGCTCCTGCCCCCACCTGCCCCAGAGTCAGTGCACAGCCCCTGCACTCCTCAATGCGTGGACGGGCTAGCTGAAGGACACTTGGAACCCTGTGGAGGGCTCTAGCTTTCCCTTTGGCCATGAGGGCTCTGGGATGCCTCCTGCAGGGCACAGGACACGTTCCCTTTCTCTAGGAACCCTCTCTCGTCGCTCCACACAGGCCTTCCAGAAGTGAAGCCCACACAGGCAGCCACACTCTCCCGCAGGAAACTTGGACGCTGCACGTAGCCTGCTCTCCAGCGGGGGAAAGAGGGCTTTCTTTGCTCACTAGGTCACCGGCATCAGAGTGGCGCCCTGCAGAGTCCGGGTAGTTTCTGACAGAGGCCAAGAGTCTCAAGCGGCACCCTGCCCGTCCCTGTTAAGACGCCGTACCAGGGCAATTCTGCATGGGACGGGGAGACTAGCGTGACGTACTTAGTGCCTTGGGCTAGGCCTCGCCGTCCGTACGCCTTGCCGAAAGCTAGTGGGTGCTTCAGGGGAGCAGTGTGCCTTGGCCAGGCTGCTTCGAAAGGCAACTGTCTGCTTGGCGTAGGGAGACAGCAAGCAAGGGCTCCCATTCGAAAGCCCACCGAGAGGGTTGCTTCATTGCCGCCCAGGTTCAGCGCTGGCAACCACTGGCCGTACACCTCAAAGACCTGCCGGACCTGTGCTCGGGCGGCCGTTAGCAAGCTCGGACGTCTAGCTCTGCCACGAAGGAAGCAGTGTGTCGCCTTTCTCTCCGCCTTACGAGCTGCCATCCGGAGGCCCAAGGTCCCTGGACGTTGTGAAGTCGCCCTCGGAAGAGACGTTCGCGCTGCAGTCTTCCTCCACGGCAGGGGCCTAGGAGGCAGGAGGCCTAGGAGACCTGGAAAGCTCACTAGCGTGAAGGCCCTGCGTGGACTACGTTTTCACGGGAAAGGCTGCACGCCCAAGCTTGTGCATGCAGTCCCTGGGCCTCACTATGAGCCTGCCCGGCACAGTCGTGTTCCCTTTAGCACTGGCGCCTTGGCGATGCCTCCTGCAAGGACAGGCAAGCACCGTGTTGCTCTCAGGAGAGCGCCCTTTTCCTAACCACGGGGGCACTCCAGCACTGAAGACTGACAGCAGCCCTCTGCTTTCCGGCAGCTTTGAGGCTGGGGCGGCCCTTTGTTGCCGAGAATTGCCACTGTTCGCAGAGCTTCCGAATCCGAAACTTCAAAACTGCCCTAGTGCGTTTAGTTGCCGGCGAGCGAAAAGAGACCGAAGGAGCACTCTGGCACTTCCCCGGTTTCATCTCCAAGCAGGGAGTTGTGCAGTGTGTGAGGAGTCTACGGGACTTCAGGCTCCAGGAAGGTTACGTGTCCTCGCGCCGTCTCTAAGCGTAGGAGAGTTCAGGGGAAGCTCTACCTCTTCGAGACAGCATGTCATGGCTAGTCTCTGCGTGGCCTAGAGAAAGGGCGGGTGAGTAAAAGGGTACCCGGAACGGACACCAGGAAAAGAGTGTTTTCCTTGCAGCCCACGCTCTGCACTGCGTGCCCCTGGCATGGCACCGAAGGCCTGCGAGAGCTGTGTTCCGGAGGTCGCTTGAATGCTTGGGCCAGCTAGCTAGCTGGAGCAAAAGGAGAAGGTTCCCTTTCACTCTGCTTTCAAAGCGGTGACCCGGAGGCACTCGAGAGCCTAATGCTGCGCAGTCGCCCAGAATGGGGGCTCCTGTGCGCAGCGTTCCTCTATGGGGCACGGGGAGGAGGAAAAGCACACTGGAGCTCCTGCCCCCACCTGCCCCAGAGTCAGTGCACAGCCCCTGCACTCCTCAATGCGTGGACGGGCTAGCTGAAGGACACTTGGAACCCTGTGGAGGGCTCTAGCTTTCCCTTTGGCCATGAGGGCTCTGGGATGCCTCCTGCAGGGCACAGGACACGTTCCCTTTCTCTAGGAACCCTCTCTCGTCGCTCCACACAGGCCTTCCAGAAGTGAAGCCCACACAGGCAGCCACACTCTCCCGCAGGAAACTTGGACGCTGCACGTAGCCTGCTCTCCAGCGGGGGAAAGAGGGCTTTCTTTGCTCACTAGGTCACCGGCATCAGAGTGGCGCCCTGCAGAGTCCGGGTAGTTTCTGACAGAGGCCAAGAGTCTCAAGCGGCACCCTGCCCGTCCCTGTTAAGACGCCGTACCAGGGCAATTCTGCATGGGACGGGGAGACTAGCGTGACGTACTTAGTGCCTTGGGCTAGGCCTCGCCGTCCGTACGCCTTGCCGAAAGCTAGTGGGTGCTTCAGGGGAGCAGTGTGCCTTGGCCAGGCTGCTTCGAAAGGCAACTGTCTGCTTGGCGTAGGGAGACAGCAAGCAAGGGCTCCCATTCGAAAGCCCACCGAGAGGGTTGCTTCATTGCCGCCCAGCTTCAGCGCTGGCAACCACTGGCCGTACACCTCAAAGACCTGCCGGACCTGTGTTCGGGCGGCCGTTAGCAAGCTCGGACGTCTAGCTCTGCCACGAAGGAAGCAGTGTGTCGCCTTTCTCTCCGCCTTACGAGCTGCCATCCGGAGGCCCAAGGTCCCTGGACGTTGTGAAGTCGCCCTCGGAAGAGACGTTCGCGCTGCAGTCTTCCTCCACGGCAGGGGCCTAGGAGGCAGGAGGCCTAGGAGACCTGGAAAGCTCACTAGCGTGAAGGCCCTGCGTGGACTACGTTTTCACGGGAAAGGCTGCACGCCCAAGCTTGTGCATGCAGTCCCTGGGCCTCACTATGAGCCTGCCCGGCACAGTCGTGTTCCCTTTAGCACTGGCGCCTTGGCGATGCCTCCTGCAAGGACAGGCAAGCACCGTGTTGCTCTCAGGAGAGCGCCCTTTTCCTAACCACGGGGGCACTCCAGCACTGAAGACTGACAGCAGCCCTCTGCTTTCCGGCAGCTTTGAGGCTGGGGCGGCCCTTTGTTGCCGAGAATTGCCACTGTTCGCAGAGCTTCCGAATCCGAAACTTCAAAACTGCCCTAGTGCGTTTAGTTGCCGGCGAGCGAAAAGAGACCGAAGGAGCACTCTGGCACTTCCCCGGTTTCATCTCCAAGCAGGGAGTTGTGCAGTGTGTGAGGAGTCTACGGGACTTCAGGCTCCAGGAAGGTTACGTGTCCTCGCGCCGTCTCTAAGCGTAGGAGAGTTCAGGGGAAGCTCTACCTCTTCGAGACAGCATGTCATGGCTAGTCTCTGCGTGGCCTAGAGAAAGGGCGGGTGAGTAAAAGGGTACCCGGAACGGACACCAGGAAAAGAGTGTTTTCCTTGCAGCCCACGCTCTGCACTGCGTGCCCCTGGCATGGCACCGAAGGCCTGCGAGAGCTGTGTTCCGGAGGTCGCTTGAATGCTTGGGCCAGCTAGCTAGCTGGAGCAAAAGGAGAAGGTTCCCTTTCACTCTGCTTTCAAAGCGGTGACCCGGAGGCACTCGAGAGCCTAATGCTGCGCAGTCGCCCAGAATGGGGGCTCCTGTGCGCAGCGTTCCTCTATGGGGCACGGGGAGGAGGAAAAGCACACTGGAGCTCCTGCCCCCACCTGCCCCAGAGTCAGTGCACAGCCCCTGCACTCCTCAATGCGTGGACGGGCTAGCTGAAGGACACTTGGAACCCTGTGGAGGGCTCTAGCTTTCCCTTTGGCCATGAGGGCTCTGGGATGCCTCCTGCAGGGCACAGGACACGTTCCCTTTCTCTAGGAACCCTCTCTCGTCGCTCCACACAGGCCTTCCAGAAGTGAAGCCCACACAGGCAGCCACACTCTCCCGCAGGAAACTTGGACGCTGCACGTAGCCTGCTCTCCAGCGGGGGAAAGAGGGCTTTCTTTGCTCACTAGGTCACCGGCATCAGAGTGGCGCCCTGCAGAGTCCGGGTAGTTTCTGACAGAGGCCAAGAGTCTCAAGCGGCACCCTGCCCGTCCCTGTTAAGACGCCGTACCAGGGCAATTCTGCATGGGACGGGGAGACTAGCGTGACGTACTTAGTGCCTTGGGCTAGGCCTCGCCGTCCGTACGCCTTGCCGAAAGCTAGTGGGTGCTTCAGGGGAGCAGTGTGCCTTGGCCAGGCTGCTTCGAAAGGCAACTGTCTGCTTGGCGTAGGGAGACAGCAAGCAAGGGCTCCCATTCGAAAGCCCACCGAGAGGGTTGCTTCATTGCCGCCCAGCTTCAGCGCTGGCAACCACTGGCCGTACACCTCAAAGACCTGCCGGACCTGTGCTCGGGCGGCCGTTAGCAAGCTCGGACGTCTAGCTCTGCCACGAAGGAAGCAGTGTGTCGCCTTTCTCTCCGCCTTACGAGCTGCCATCCGGAGGCCCAAGGTCCCTGGACGTTGTGAAGTCGCCCTCGGAAGAGACGTTCGCGCTGCAGTCTTCCTCCACGGCAGGGGCCTAGGAGGCAGGAGGCCTAGGAGACCTGGAAAGCTCACTAGCGTGAAGGCCCTGCGTGGACTACGTTTTCACGGGAAAGGCTGCACGCCCAAGCTTGTGCATGCAGTCCCTGGGCCTCACTATGAGCCTGCCCGGCACAGTCGTGTTCCCTTTAGCACTGGCGCCTTGGCGATGCCTCCTGCAAGGACAGGCAAGCACCGTGTTGCTCTCAGGAGAGCGCCCTTTTCCTAACCACGGGGGCACTCCAGCACTGAAGACTGACAGCAGCCCTCTGCTTTCCGGCAGCTTTGAGGCTGGGGCGGCCCTTTGTTGCCGAGAATTGCCACTGTTCGCAGAGCTTCCGAATCCGAAACTTCAAAACTGCCCTAGTGCGTTTAGTTGCCGGCGAGCGAAAAGAGACCGAAGGAGCACTCTGGCACTTCCCCGGTTTCATCTCCAAGCAGGGAGTTGTGCAGTGTGTGAGGAGTCTACGGGACTTCAGGCTCCAGGAAGGTTACGTGTCCTCGCGCCGTCTCTAAGCGTAGGAGAGTTCAGGGGAAGCTCTACCTCTTCGAGACAGCATGTCATGGCTAGTCTCTGCGTGGCCTAGAGAAAGGGCGGGTGAGTAAAAGGGTACCCGGAACGGACACCAGGAAAAGAGTGTTTTCCTTGCAGCCCACGCTCTGCACTGCGTGCCCCTGGCATGGCACCGAAGGCCTGCGAGAGCTGTGTTCCGGAGGTCGCTTGAATGCTTGGGCCAGCTAGCTAGCTGGAGCAAAAGGAGAAGGTTCCCTTTCACTCTGCTTTCAAAGCGGTGACCCGGAGGCACTCGAGAGCCTAATGCTGCGCAGTCGCCCAGAATGGGGGCTCCTGTGCGCAGCGTTCCTCTATGGGGCACGGGGAGGAGGAAAAGCACACTGGAGCTCCTGCCCCCACCTGCCCCAGAGTCAGTGCACAGCCCCTGCACTCCTCAATGCGTGGACGGGCTAGCTGAAGGACACTTGGAACCCTGTGGAGGGCTCTAGCTTTCCCTTTGGCCATGAGGGCTCTGGGATGCCTCCTGCAGGGCACAGGACACGTTCCCTTTCTCTAGGAACCCTCTCTCGTCGCTCCACACAGGCCTTCCAGAAGTGAAGCCCACACAGGCAGCCACACTCTCCCGCAGGAAACTTGGACGCTGCACGTAGCCTGCTCTCCAGCGGGGGAAAGAGGGCTTTCTTTGCTCACTAGGTCACCGGCATCAGAGTGGCGCCCTGCAGAGTCCGGGTAGTTTCTGACAGAGGCCAAGAGTCTCAAGCGGCACCCTGCCCGTCCCTGTTAAGACGCCGTACCAGGGCAATTCTGCATGGGACGGGGAGACTAGCGTGACGTACTTAGTGCCTTGGGCTAGGCCTCGCCGTCCGTACGCCTTGCCGAAAGCTAGTGGGTGCTTCAGGGGAGCAGTGTGCCTTGGCCAGGCTGCTTCGAAAGGCAACTGTCTGCTTGGCGTAGGGAGACAGCAAGCAAGGGCTCCCATTCGAAAGCCCACCGAGAGGGTTGCTTCATTGCCGCCCAGCTTCAGCGCTGGCAACCACTGGCCGTACACCTCAAAGACCTGCCGGACCTGTGCTCGGGCGGCCGTTAGCAAGCTCGGACGTCTAGCTCTGCCACGAAGGAAGCAGTGTGTCGCCTTTCTCTCCGCCTTACGAGCTGCCATCCGGAGGCCCAAGGTCCCTGGACGTTGTGAAGTCGCCCTCGGAAGAGACGTTCGCGCTGCAGTCTTCCTCCACGGCAGGGGCCTAGGAGGCAGGAGGCCTAGGAGACCTGGAAAGCTCACTAGCGTGAAGGCCCTGCGTGGACTACGTTTTCACGGGAAAGGCTGCACGCCCAAGCTTGTGCATGCAGTCCCTGGGCCTCACTATGAGCCTGCCCGGCACAGTCGTGTTCCCTTTAGCACTGGCGCCTTGGCGATGCCTCCTGCAAGGACAGGCAAGCACCGTGTTGCTCTCAGGAGAGCGCCCTTTTCCTAACCACGGGGGCACTCCAGCACTGAAGACTGACAGCAGCCCTCTGCTTTCCGGCAGCTTTGAGGCTGGGGCGGCCCTTTGTTGCCGAGAATTGCCACTGTTCGCAGAGCTTCCGAATCCGAAACTTCAAAACTGCCCTAGTGCGTTTAGTTGCCGGCGAGCGAAAAGAGACCGAAGGAGCACTCTGGCACTTCCCCGGTTTCATCTCCAAGCAGGGAGTTGTGCAGTGTGTGAGGAGTCTACGGGACTTCAGGCTCCAGGAAGGTTACGTGTCCTCGCGCCGTCTCTAAGCGTAGGAGAGTTCAGGGGAAGCTCTACCTCTTCGAGACAGCATGTCATGGCTAGTCTCTGCGTGGCCTAGAGAAAGGGCGGGTGAGTAAAAGGGTACCCGGAACGGACACCAGGAAAAGAGTGTTTTCCTTGCAGCCCACGCTCTGCACTGCGTGCCCCTGGCATGGCACCGAAGGCCTGCGAGAGCTGTGTTCCGGAGGTCGCTTGAATGCTTGGGCCAGCTAGCTAGCTGGAGCAAAAGGAGAAGGTTCCCTTTCACTCTGCTTTCAAAGCGGTGACCCGGAGGCACTCGAGAGCCTAATGCTGCGCAGTCGCCCAGAATGGGGGCTCCTGTGCGCAGCGTTCCTCTATGGGGCACGGGGAGGAGGAAAAGCACACTGGAGCTCCTGCCCCCACCTGCCCCAGAGTCAGTGCACAGCCCCTGCACTCCTCAATGCGTGGACGGGCTAGCTGAAGGACACTTGGAACCCTGTGGAGGGCTCTAGCTTTCCCTTTGGCCATGAGGGCTCTGGGATGCCTCCTGCAGGGCACAGGGCACGTTCCCTTTCTCTAGGAACCCTCTCTCGTCGCTCCACACAGGCCTTCCAGAAGTGAAGCCCACACAGGCAGCCACACTCTCCCGCAGGAAACTTGGACGCTGCACGTAGCCTGCTCTCCAGCGGGGGAAAGAGGGCTTTCTTTGCTCACTAGGTCACCGGCATCAGAGTGGCGCCCTGCAGAGTCCGGGTAGTTTCTGACAGAGGCCAAGAGTCTCAAGCGGCACCCTGCCCGTCCCTGTTAAGACGCCGTACCAGGGCAATTCTGCATGGGACGGGGAGACTAGCGTGACGTACTTAGTGCCTTGGGCTAGGCCTCGCCGTCCGTACGCCTTGCCGAAAGCTAGTGGGTGCTTCAGGGGAGCAGTGTGCCTTGGCCAGGCTGCTTCGAAAGGCAACTGTCTGCTTGGCGTAGGGAGACAGCAAGCAAGGGCTCCCATTCGAAAGCCCACCGAGAGGGTTGCTTCATTGCCGCCCAGGTTCAGCGCTGGCAACCACTGGCCGTACACCTCAAAGACCTGCCGGACCTGTGTTCGGGCGGCCGTTAGCAAGCTCGGACGTCTAGCTCTGCCACGAAGGAAGCAGTGTGTCGCCTTTCTCTCCGCCTTACGAGCTGTCCTCCGGAGGCCCAAGGTCCCTGGACGTTGTGAAGTCGCCCTTGGAAGAGACGTTCGCGCTGCAGTCTTCCTCCACGGGAGGGGCCTAGGAGGCAGGAGGCCTAGGAGACCTGGAAAGCTCACTAGCGTGAAGGCCCTGCGTGGACTACGTTTTCACGGGAAAGGCTGCACGCCCAAGCTTGTGCATGCAGTCCCTGGGCCTCACTATGAGCCTGCCCGGCACAGTCGTGTTCCCTTTAGCACTGGCGCCTTGGCGATGCCTCCTGCAAGGACAGGCAAGCACCGTGTTGCTCTCAGGAGAGCGCCCTTTTCCTAACCACGGGGGCACTCCAGCACTGAAGACTGACAGCAGCCCTCTGCTTTCCGGCAGCTTTGAGGCTGGGGCGGCCCTTTGTTGCCGAGAATTGCCACTGTTCGCAGAGCTTCCGAATCCGAAACTTCAAAACTGCCCTAGTGCGTTTAGTTGCCGGCGAGCGAAAAGAGACCGAAGGAGCACTCTGGCACTTCCCCGGTTTCATCTCCAAGCAGGGAGTTGTGCAGTGTGTGAGGAGTCTACGGGACTTCAGGCTCCAGGAAGGTTACGTGTCCTCGCGCCGTCTCTAAGCGTAGGAGAGTTCAGGGGAAGCTCTACCTCTTCGAGACAGCATGTCATGGCTAGTCTCTGCGTGGCCTAGAGAAAGGGCGGGTGAGTAAAAGGGTACCCGGAACGGACACCAGGAAAAGAGTGTTTTCCTTGCAGCCCACGCTCTGCACTGCGTGCCCCTGGCATGGCACCGAAGGCCTGCGAGAGCTGTGTTCCGGAGGTCGCTTGAATGCTTGGGCCAGCTAGCTAGCTGGAGCAAAAGGAGAAGGTTCCCTTTCACTCTGCTTTCAAAGCGGTGACCCGGAGGCACTCGAGAGCCTAATGCTGCGCAGTCGCCCAGAATGGGGGCTCCTGTGCGCAGCGTTCCTCTATGGGGCACGGGGAGGAGGAAAAGCACACTGGAGCTCCTGCCCCCACCTGCCCCAGAGTCAGTGCACAGCCCCTGCACTCCTCAATGCGTGGACGGGCTAGCTGAAGGACACTTGGAACCCTGTGGAGGGCTCTAGCTTTCCCTTTGGCCATGAGGGCTCTGGGATGCCTCCTGCAGGGCACAGGGCACGTTCCCTTTCTCTAGGAACCCTCTCTCGTCGCTCCACACAGGCCTTCCAGAAGTGAAGCCCACACAGGCAGCCACACTCTCCCGCAGGAAACTTGGACGCTGCACGTAGCCTGCTCTCCAGCGGGGGAAAGAGGGCTTTCTTTGCTCACTAGGTCACCGGCATCAGAGTGGCGCCCTGCAGAGTCCGGGTAGTTTCTGACAGAGGCCAAGAGTCTCAAGCGGCACCCTGCCCGTCCCTGTTAAGACGCCGTACCAGGGCAATTCTGCATGGGACGGGGAGACTAGCGTGACGTACTTAGTGCCTTGGGCTAGGCCTCGCCGTCCGTACGCCTTGCCGAAAGCTAGTGGGTGCTTCAGGGGAGCAGTGTGCCTTGGCCAGGCTGCTTCGAAAGGCAACTGTCTGCTTGGCGTAGGGAGACAGCAAGCAAGGGCTCCCATTCGAAAGCCCACCGAGAGGGTTGCTTCATTGCCGCCCAGGTTCAGCGCTGGCAACCACTGGCCGTACACCTCAAAGACCTGCCGGACCTGTGTTCGGGCGGCCGTTAGCAAGCTCGGACGTCTAGCTCTGCCACGAAGGAAGCAGTGTGTCGCCTTTCTCTCCGCCTTACGAGCTGTCCTCCGGAGGCCCAAGGTCCCTGGACGTTGTGAAGTCGCCCTTGGAAGAGACGTTCGCGCTGCAGTCTTCCTCCACGGGAGGGGCCTAGGAGGCAGGAGGCCTAGGAGACCTGGAAAGCTCACTAGCGTGAAGGCCCTGCGTGGACTACGTTTTCACGGGAAAGGCTGCACGCCCAAGCTTGTGCATGCAGTCCCTGGGCCTCACTATGAGCCTGCCCGGCACAGTCGTGTTCCCTTTAGCACTGGCGCCTTGGCGATGCCTCCTGCAAGGACAGGCAAGCACCGTGTTGCTCTCAGGAGAGCGCCCTTTTCCTAACCACGGGGGCACTCCAGCACTGAAGACTGACAGCAGCCCTCTGCTTTCCGGCAGCTTTGAGGCTGGGGCGGCCCTTTGTTGCCGAGAATTGCCACTGTTCGCAGAGCTTCCGAATCCGAAACTTCAAAACTGCCCTAGTGCGTTTAGTTGCCGGCGAGCGAAAAGAGACCGAAGGAGCACTCTGGCACTTCCCCGGTTTCATCTCCAAGCAGGGAGTTGTGCAGTGTGTGAGGAGTCTACGGGACTTCAGGCTCCAGGAAGGTTACGTGTCCTCGCGCCGTCTCTAAGCGTAGGAGAGTTCAGGGGAAGCTCTACCTCTTCGAGACAGCATGTCATGGCTAGTCTCTGCGTGGCCTAGAGAAAGGGCGGGTGAGTAAAAGGGTACCCGGAACGGACACCAGGAAAAGAGTGTTTTCCTTGCAGCCCACGCTCTGCACTGCGTGCCCCTGGCATGGCACCGAAGGCCTGCGAGAGCTGTGTTCCGGAGGTCGCTTGAATGCTTGGGCCAGCTAGCTAGCTGGAGCAAAAGGAGAAGGTTCCCTTTCACTCTGCTTTCAAAGCGGTGACCCGGAGGCACTCGAGAGCCTAATGCTGCGCAGTCGCCCAGAATGGGGGCTCCTGTGCGCAGCGTTCCTCTATGGGGCACGGGGAGGAGGAAAAGCACACTGGAGCTCCTGCCCCCACCTGCCCCAGAGTCAGTGCACAGCCCCTGCACTCCTCAATGCGTGGACGGGCTAGCTGAAGGACACTTGGAACCCTGTGGAGGGCTCTAGCTTTCCCTTTGGCCATGAGGGCTCTGGGATGCCTCCTGCAGGGCACAGGGCACGTTCCCTTTCTCTAGGAACCCTCTCTCGTCGCTCCACACAGGCCTTCCAGAAGTGAAGCCCACACAGGCAGCCACACTCTCCCGCAGGAAACTTGGACGCTGCACGTAGCCTGCTCTCCAGCGGGGGAAAGAGGGCTTTCTTTGCTCACTAGGTCACCGGCATCAGAGTGGCGCCCTGCAGAGTCCGGGTAGTTTCTGACAGAGGCCAAGAGTCTCAAGCGGCACCCTGCCCGTCCCTGTTAAGACGCCGTACCAGGGCAATTCTGCATGGGACGGGGAGACTAGCGTGACGTACTTAGTGCCTTGGGCTAGGCCTCGCCGTCCGTACGCCTTGCCGAAAGCTAGTGGGTGCTTCAGGGGAGCAGTGTGCCTTGGCCAGGCTGCTTCGAAAGGCAACTGTCTGCTTGGCGTAGGGAGACAGCAAGCAAGGGCTCCCATTCGAAAGCCCACCGAGAGGGTTGCTTCATTGCCGCCCAGCTTCAGCGCTGGCAACCACTGGCCGTACACCTCAAAGACCTGCCGGACCTGTGCTCGGGCGGCCGTTAGCAAGCTCGGACGTCTAGCTCTGCCACGAAGGAAGCAGTGTGTCGCCTTTCTCTCCGCCTTACGAGCTGCCATCCGGAGGCCCAAGGTCCCTGGACGTTGTGAAGTCGCCCTCGGAAGAGACGTTCGCGCTGCAGTCTTCCTCCACGGCAGGGGCCTAGGAGGCAGGAGGCCTAGGAGACCTGGAAAGCTCACTAGCGTGAAGGCCCTGCGTGGACTACGTTTTCACGGGAAAGGCTGCACGCCCAAGCTTGTGCATGCAGTCCCTGGGCCTCACTATGAGCCTGCCCGGCACAGTCGTGTTCCCTTTAGCACTGGCGCCTTGGCGATGCCTCCTGCAAGGACAGGCAAGCACCGTGTTGCTCTCAGGAGAGCGCCCTTTTCCTAACCACGGGGGCACTCCAGCACTGAAGACTGACAGCAGCCCTCTGCTTTCCGGCAGCTTTGAGGCTGGGGCGGCCCTTTGTTGCCGAGAATTGCCACTGTTCGCAGAGCTTCCGAATCCGAAACTTCAAAACTGCCCTAGTGCGTTTAGTTGCCGGCGAGCGAAAAGAGACCGAAGGAGCACTCTGGCACTTCCCCGGTTTCATCTCCAAGCAGGGAGTTGTGCAGTGTGTGAGGAGTCTACGGGACTTCAGGCTCCAGGAAGGTTACGTGTCCTCGCGCCGTCTCTAAGCGTAGGAGAGTTCAGGGGAAGCTCTACCTCTTCGAGACAGCATGTCATGGCTAGTCTCTGCGTGGCCTAGAGAAAGGGCGGGTGAGTAAAAGGGTACCCGGAACGGACACCAGGAAAAGAGTGTTTTCCTTGCAGCCCACGCTCTGCACTGCGTGCCCCTGGCATGGCACCGAAGGCCTGCGAGAGCTGTGTTCCGGAGGTCGCTTGAATGCTTGGGCCAGCTAGCTAGCTGGAGCAAAAGGAGAAGGTTCCCTTTCACTCTGCTTTCAAAGCGGTGACCCGGAGGCACTCGAGAGCCTAATGCTGCGCAGTCGCCCAGAATGGGGGCTCCTGTGCGCAGCGTTCCTCTATGGGGCACGGGGAGGAGGAAAAGCACACTGGAGCTCCTGCCCCCACCTGCCCCAGAGTCAGTGCACAGCCCCTGCACTCCTCAATGCGTGGACGGGCTAGCTGAAGGACACTTGGAACCCTGTGGAGGGCTCTAGCTTTCCCTTTGGCCATGAGGGCTCTGGGATGCCTCCTGCAGGGCACAGGGCACGTTCCCTTTCTCTAGGAACCCTCTCTCGTCGCTCCACACAGGCCTTCCAGAAGTGAAGCCCACACAGGCAGCCACACTCTCCCGCAGGAAACTTGGACGCTGCACGTAGCCTGCTCTCCAGCGGGGGAAAGAGGGCTTTCCTTGCTCACTAGGTCACCGGCATCAGAGTGGCGCCCTGCAGAGTCCGGGTAGTTTCTGACAGAGGCCAAGAGTCTCAAGCGGCACCCTGCCCGTCCCTGTTAAGACGCCGTACCAGGGCAATTCTGCATGGGACGGGGAGACTAGCGTGACGTACTTAGTGCCTTGGGCTAGGCCTCGCCGTCCGTACGCCTTGCCGAAAGCTAGTGGGTGCTTCAGGGGAGCAGTGTGCCTTGGCCAGGCTGCTTCGAAAGGCAACTGTCTGCTTGGCGTAGGGAGACAGCAAGCAAGGGCTCCCATTCGAAAGCCCACCGAGAGGGTTGCTTCATTGCCGCCCAGCTTCAGCGCTGGCAACCACTGGCCGTACACCTCAAAGACCTGCCGGACCTGTGCTCGGGCGGCCGTTAGCAAGCTCGGACGTCTAGCTCTGCCACGAAGGAAGCAGTGTGTCGCCTTTCTCTCCGCCTTACGAGCTGTCCTCCGGAGGCCCAAGGTCCCTGGACGTTGTGAAGTCGCCCTCGGAAGAGACGTTCGCGCTGCAGTCTTCCTCCACGGCAGGGGCCTAGGAGGCAGGAGGCCTAGGAGACCTGGAAAGCTCACTAGCGTGAAGGCCCTGCGTGGACTACGTTTTCACGGGAAAGGCTGCACGCCCAAGCTTGTGCATGCAGTCCCTGGGCCTCACTATGAGCCTGCCCGGCACAGTCGTGTTCCCTTTAGCACTGGCGCCTTGGCGATGCCTCCTGCAAGGACAGGCAAGCACCGTGTTGCTCTCAGGAGAGCGCCCTTTTCCTAACCACGGGGGCACTCCAGCACTGAAGACTGACAGCAGCCCTCTGCTTTCCGGCAGCTTTGAGGCTGGGGCGGCCCTTTGTTGCCGAGAATTGCCACTGTTCGCAGAGCTTCCGAATCCGAAACTTCAAAACTGCCCTAGTGCGTTTAGTTGCCGGCGAGCGAAAAGAGACCGAAGGAGCACTCTGGCACTTCCCCGGTTTCATCTCCAAGCAGGGAGTTGTGCAGTGTGTGAGGAGTCTACGGGACTTCAGGCTCCAGGAAGGTTACGTGTCCTCGCGCCGTCTCTAAGCGTAGGAGAGTTCAGGGGAAGCTCTACCTCTTCGAGACAGCATGTCATGGCTAGTCTCTGCGTGGCCTAGAGAAAGGGCGGGTGAGTAAAAGGGTACCCGGAACGGACACCAGGAAAAGAGTGTTTTCCTTGCAGCCCACGCTCTGCACTGCGTGCCCCTGGCATGGCACCGAAGGCCTGCGAGAGCTGTGTTCCGGAGGTCGCTTGAATGCTTGGGCCAGCTAGCTAGCTGGAGCAAAAGGAGAAGGTTCCCTTTCACTCTGCTTTCAAAGCGGTGACCCGGAGGCACTCGAGAGCCTAATGCTGCGCAGTCGCCCAGAATGGGGGCTCCTGTGCGCAGCGTTCCTCTATGGGGCACGGGGAGGAGGAAAAGCACACTGGAGCTCCTGCCCCCACCTGCCCCAGAGTCAGTGCACAGCCCCTGCACTCCTCAATGCGTGGACGGGCTAGCTGAAGGACACTTGGAACCCTGTGGAGGGCTCTAGCTTTCCCTTTGGCCATGAGGGCTCTGGGATGCCTCCTGCAGGGCACAGGGCACGTTCCCTTTCTCTAGGAACCCTCTCTCGTCGCTCCACACAGGCCTTCCAGAAGTGAAGCCCACACAGGCAGCCACACTCTCCCGCAGGAAACTTGGACGCTGCACGTAGCCTGCTCTCCAGCGGGGGAAAGAGGGCTTTCCTTGCTCACTAGGTCACCGGCATCAGAGTGGCGCCCTGCAGAGTCCGGGTAGTTTCTGACAGAGGCCAAGAGTCTCAAGCGGCACCCTGCCCGTCCCTGTTAAGACGCCGTACCAGGGCAATTCTGCATGGGACGGGGAGACTAGCGTGACGTACTTAGTGCCTTGGGCTAGGCCTCGCCGTCCGTACGCCTTGCCGAAAGCTAGTGGGTGCTTCAGGGGAGCAGTGTGCCTTGGCCAGGCTGCTTCGAAAGGCAACTGTCTGCTTGGCGTAGGGAGACAGCAAGCAAGGGCTCCCATTCGAAAGCCCACCGAGAGGGTTGCTTCATTGCCGCCCAGCTTCAGCGCTGGCAACCACTGGCCGTACACCTCAAAGACCTGCCGGACCTGTGCTCGGGCGGCCGTTAGCAAGCTCGGACGTCTAGCTCTGCCACGAAGGAAGCAGTGTGTCGCCTTTCTCTCCGCCTTACGAGCTGTCCTCCGGAGGCCCAAGGTCCCTGGACGTTGTGAAGTCGCCCTCGGAAGAGACGTTCGCGCTGCAGTCTTCCTCCACGGCAGGGGCCTAGGAGGCAGGAGGCCTAGGAGACCTGGAAAGCTCACTAGCGTGAAGGCCCTGCGTGGACTACGTTTTCACGGGAAAGGCTGCACGCCCAAGCTTGTGCATGCAGTCCCTGGGCCTCACTATGAGCCTGCCCGGCACAGTCGTGTTCCCTTTAGCACTGGCGCCTTGGCGATGCCTCCTGCAAGGACAGGCAAGCACCGTGTTGCTCTCAGGAGAGCGCCCTTTTCCTAACCACGGGGGCACTCCAGCACTGAAGACTGACAGCAGCCCTCTGCTTTCCGGCAGCTTTGAGGCTGGGGCGGCCCTTTGTTGCCGAGAATTGCCACTGTTCGCAGAGCTTCCGAATCCGAAACTTCAAAACTGCCCTAGTGCGTTTAGTTGCCGGCGAGCGAAAAGAGACCGAAGGAGCACTCTGGCACTTCCCCGGTTTCATCTCCAAGCAGGGAGTTGTGCAGTGTGTGAGGAGTCTACGGGACTTCAGGCTCCAGGAAGGTTACGTGTCCTCGCGCCGTCTCTAAGCGTAGGAGAGTTCAGGGGAAGCTCTACCTCTTCGAGACAGCATGTCATGGCTAGTCTCTGCGTGGCCTAGAGAAAGGGCGGGTGAGTAAAAGGGTACCCGGAACGGACACCAGGAAAAGAGTGTTTTCCTTGCAGCCCACGCTCTGCACTGCGTGCCCCTGGCATGGCACCGAAGGCCTGCGAGAGCTGTGTTCCGGAGGTCGCTTGAATGCTTGGGCCAGCTAGCTAGCTGGAGCAAAAGGAGAAGGTTCCCTTTCACTCTGCTTTCAAAGCGGTGACCCGGAGGCACTCGAGAGCCTAATGCTGCGCAGTCGCCCAGAATGGGGGCTCCTGTGCGCAGCGTTCCTCTATGGGGCACGGGGAGGAGGAAAAGCACACTGGAGCTCCTGCCCCCACCTGCCCCAGAGTCAGTGCACAGCCCCTGCACTCCTCAATGCGTGGACGGGCTAGCTGAAGGACACTTGGAACCCTGTGGAGGGCTCTAGCTTTCCCTTTGGCCATGAGGGCTCTGGGATGCCTCCTGCAGGGCACAGGGCACGTTCCCTTTCTCTAGGAACCCTCTCTCGTCGCTCCACACAGGCCTTCCAGAAGTGAAGCCCACACAGGCAGCCACACTCTCCCGCAGGAAACTTGGACGCTGCACGTAGCCTGCTCTCCAGCGGGGGAAAGAGGGCTTTCCTTGCTCACTAGGTCACCGGCATCAGAGTGGCGCCCTGCAGAGTCCGGGTAGTTTCTGACAGAGGCCAAGAGTCTCAAGCGGCACCCTGCCCGTCCCTGTTAAGACGCCGTACCAGGGCAATTCTGCATGGGACGGGGAGACTAGCGTGACGTACTTAGTGCCTTGGGCTAGGCCTCGCCGTCCGTACGCCTTGCCGAAAGCTAGTGGGTGCTTCAGGGGAGCAGTGTGCCTTGGCCAGGCTGCTTCGAAAGGCAACTGTCTGCTTGGCGTAGGGAGACAGCAAGCAAGGGCTCCCATTCGAAAGCCCACCGAGAGGGTTGCTTCATTGCCGCCCAGCTTCAGCGCTGGCAACCACTGGCCGTACACCTCAAAGACCTGCCGGACCTGTGCTCGGGCGGCCGTTAGCAAGCTCGGACGTCTAGCTCTGCCACGAAGGAAGCAGTGTGTCGCCTTTCTCTCCGCCTTACGAGCTGTCCTCCGGAGGCCCAAGGTCCCTGGACGTTGTGAAGTCGCCCTCGGAAGAGACGTTCGCGCTGCAGTCTTCCTCCACGGCAGGGGCCTAGGAGGCAGGAGGCCTAGGAGACCTGGAAAGCTCACTAGCGTGAAGGCCCTGCGTGGACTACGTTTTCACGGGAAAGGCTGCACGCCCAAGCTTGTGCATGCAGTCCCTGGGCCTCACTATGAGCCTGCCCGGCACAGTCGTGTTCCCTTTAGCACTGGCGCCTTGGCGATGCCTCCTGCAAGGACAGGCAAGCACCGTGTTGCTCTCAGGAGAGCGCCCTTTTCCTAACCACGGGGGCACTCCAGCACTGAAGACTGACAGCAGCCCTCTGCTTTCCGGCAGCTTTGAGGCTGGGGCGGCCCTTTGTTGCCGAGAATTGCCACTGTTCGCAGAGCTTCCGAATCCGAAACTTCAAAACTGCCCTAGTGCGTTTAGTTGCCGGCGAGCGAAAAGAGACCGAAGGAGCACTCTGGCACTTCCCCGGTTTCATCTCCAAGCAGGGAGTTGTGCAGTGTGTGAGGAGTCTACGGGACTTCAGGCTCCAGGAAGGTTACGTGTCCTCGCGCCGTCTCTAAGCGTAGGAGAGTTCAGGGGAAGCTCTACCTCTTCGAGACAGCATGTCATGGCTAGTCTCTGCGTGGCCTAGAGAAAGGGCGGGTGAGTAAAAGGGTACCCGGAACGGACACCAGGAAAAGAGTGTTTTCCTTGCAGCCCACGCTCTGCACTGCGTGCCCCTGGCATGGCACCGAAGGCCTGCGAGAGCTGTGTTCCGGAGGTCGCTTGAATGCTTGGGCCAGCTAGCTAGCTGGAGCAAAAGGAGAAGGTTCCCTTTCACTCTGCTTTCAAAGCGGTGACCCGGAGGCACTCGAGAGCCTAATGCTGCGCAGTCGCCCAGAATGGGGGCTCCTGTGCGCAGCGTTCCTCTATGGGGCACGGGGAGGAGGAAAAGCACACTGGAGCTCCTGCCCCCACCTGCCCCAGAGTCAGTGCACAGCCCCTGCACTCCTCAATGCGTGGACGGGCTAGCTGAAGGACACTTGGAACCCTGTGGAGGGCTCTAGCTTTCCCTTTGGCCATGAGGGCTCTGGGATGCCTCCTGCAGGGCACAGGGCACGTTCCCTTTCTCTAGGAACCCTCTCTCGTCGCTCCACACAGGCCTTCCAGAAGTGAAGCCCACACAGGCAGCCACACTCTCCCGCAGGAAACTTGGACGCTGCACGTAGCCTGCTCTCCAGCGGGGGAAAGAGGGCTTTCCTTGCTCACTAGGTCACCGGCATCAGAGTGGCGCCCTGCAGAGTCCGGGTAGTTTCTGACAGAGGCCAAGAGTCTCAAGCGGCACCCTGCCCGTCCCTGTTAAGACGCCGTACCAGGGCAATTCTGCATGGGACGGGGAGACTAGCGTGACGTACTTAGTGCCTTGGGCTAGGCCTCGCCGTCCGTACGCCTTGCCGAAAGCTAGTGGGTGCTTCAGGGGAGCAGTGTGCCTTGGCCAGGCTGCTTCGAAAGGCAACTGTCTGCTTGGCGTAGGGAGACAGCAAGCAAGGGCTCCCATTCGAAAGCCCACCGAGAGGGTTGCTTCATTGCCGCCCAGCTTCAGCGCTGGCAACCACTGGCCGTACACCTCAAAGACCTGCCGGACCTGTGCTCGGGCGGCCGTTAGCAAGCTCGGACGTCTAGCTCTGCCACGAAGGAAGCAGTGTGTCGCCTTTCTCTCCGCCTTACGAGCTGTCCTCCGGAGGCCCAAGGTCCCTGGACGTTGTGAAGTCGCCCTCGGAAGAGACGTTCGCGCTGCAGTCTTCCTCCACGGCAGGGGCCTAGGAGGCAGGAGGCCTAGGAGACCTGGAAAGCTCACTAGCGTGAAGGCCCTGCGTGGACTACGTTTTCACGGGAAAGGCTGCACGCCCAAGCTTGTGCATGCAGTCCCTGGGCCTCACTATGAGCCTGCCCGGCACAGTCGTGTTCCCTTTAGCACTGGCGCCTTGGCGATGCCTCCTGCAAGGACAGGCAAGCACCGTGTTGCTCTCAGGAGAGCGCCCTTTTCCTAACCACGGGGGCACTCCAGCACTGAAGACTGACAGCAGCCCTCTGCTTTCCGGCAGCTTTGAGGCTGGGGCGGCCCTTTGTTGCCGAGAATTGCCACTGTTCGCAGAGCTTCCGAATCCGAAACTTCAAAACTGCCCTAGTGCGTTTAGTTGCCGGCGAGCGAAAAGAGACCGAAGGAGCACTCTGGCACTTCCCCGGTTTCATCTCCAAGCAGGGAGTTGTGCAGTGTGTGAGGAGTCTACGGGACTTCAGGCTCCAGGAAGGTTACGTGTCCTCGCGCCGTCTCTAAGCGTAGGAGAGTTCAGGGGAAGCTCTACCTCTTCGAGACAGCATGTCATGGCTAGTCTCTGCGTGGCCTAGAGAAAGGGCGGGTGAGTAAAAGGGTACCCGGAACGGACACCAGGAAAAGAGTGTTTTCCTTGCAGCCCACGCTCTGCACTGCGTGCCCCTGGCATGGCACCGAAGGCCTGCGAGAGCTGTGTTCCGGAGGTCGCTTGAATGCTTGGGCCAGCTAGCTAGCTGGAGCAAAAGGAGAAGGTTCCCTTTCACTCTGCTTTCAAAGCGGTGACCCGGAGGCACTCGAGAGCCTAATGCTGCGCAGTCGCCCAGAATGGGGGCTCCTGTGCGCAGCGTTCCTCTATGGGGCACGGGGAGGAGGAAAAGCACACTGGAGCTCCTGCCCCCACCTGCCCCAGAGTCAGTGCACAGCCCCTGCACTCCTCAATGCGTGGACGGGCTAGCTGAAGGACACTTGGAACCCTGTGGAGGGCTCTAGCTTTCCCTTTGGCCATGAGGGCTCTGGGATGCCTCCTGCAGGGCACAGGGCACGTTCCCTTTCTCTAGGAACCCTCTCTCGTCGCTCCACACAGGCCTTCCAGAAGTGAAGCCCACACAGGCAGCCACACTCTCCCGCAGGAAACTTGGACGCTGCACGTAGCCTGCTCTCCAGCGGGGGAAAGAGGGCTTTCCTTGCTCACTAGGTCACCGGCATCAGAGTGGCGCCCTGCAGAGTCCGGGTAGTTTCTGACAGAGGCCAAGAGTCTCAAGCGGCACCCTGCCCGTCCCTGTTAAGACGCCGTACCAGGGCAATTCTGCATGGGACGGGGAGACTAGCGTGACGTACTTAGTGCCTTGGGCTAGGCCTCGCCGTCCGTACGCCTTGCCGAAAGCTAGTGGGTGCTTCAGGGGAGCAGTGTGCCTTGGCCAGGCTGCTTCGAAAGGCAACTGTCTGCTTGGCGTAGGGAGACAGCAAGCAAGGGCTCCCATTCGAAAGCCCACCGAGAGGGTTGCTTCATTGCCGCCCAGCTTCAGCGCTGGCAACCACTGGCCGTACACCTCAAAGACCTGCCGGACCTGTGCTCGGGCGGCCGTTAGCAAGCTCGGACGTCTAGCTCTGCCACGAAGGAAGCAGTGTGTCGCCTTTCTCTCCGCCTTACGAGCTGTCCTCCGGAGGCCCAAGGTCCCTGGACGTTGTGAAGTCGCCCTCGGAAGAGACGTTCGCGCTGCAGTCTTCCTCCACGGCAGGGGCCTAGGAGGCAGGAGGCCTAGGAGACCTGGAAAGCTCACTAGCGTGAAGGCCCTGCGTGGACTACGTTTTCACGGGAAAGGCTGCACGCCCAAGCTTGTGCATGCAGTCCCTGGGCCTCACTATGAGCCTGCCCGGCACAGTCGTGTTCCCTTTAGCACTGGCGCCTTGGCGATGCCTCCTGCAAGGACAGGCAAGCACCGTGTTGCTCTCAGGAGAGCGCCCTTTTCCTAACCACGGGGGCACTCCAGCACTGAAGACTGACAGCAGCCCTCTGCTTTCCGGCAGCTTTGAGGCTGGGGCGGCCCTTTGTTGCCGAGAATTGCCACTGTTCGCAGAGCTTCCGAATCCGAAACTTCAAAACTGCCCTAGTGCGTTTAGTTGCCGGCGAGCGAAAAGAGACCGAAGGAGCACTCTGGCACTTCCCCGGTTTCATCTCCAAGCAGGGAGTTGTGCAGTGTGTGAGGAGTCTACGGGACTTCAGGCTCCAGGAAGGTTACGTGTCCTCGCGCCGTCTCTAAGCGTAGGAGAGTTCAGGGGAAGCTCTACCTCTTCGAGACAGCATGTCATGGCTAGTCTCTGCGTGGCCTAGAGAAAGGGCGGGTGAGTAAAAGGGTACCCGGAACGGACACCAGGAAAAGAGTGTTTTCCTTGCAGCCCACGCTCTGCACTGCGTGCCCCTGGCATGGCACCGAAGGCCTGCGAGAGCTGTGTTCCGGAGGTCGCTTGAATGCTTGGGCCAGCTAGCTAGCTGGAGCAAAAGGAGAAGGTTCCCTTTCACTCTGCTTTCAAAGCGGTGACCCGGAGGCACTCGAGAGCCTAATGCTGCGCAGTCGCCCAGAATGGGGGCTCCTGTGCGCAGCGTTCCTCTATGGGGCACGGGGAGGAGGAAAAGCACACTGGAGCTCCTGCCCCCACCTGCCCCAGAGTCAGTGCACAGCCCCTGCACTCCTCAATGCGTGGACGGGCTAGCTGAAGGACACTTGGAACCCTGTGGAGGGCTCTAGCTTTCCCTTTGGCCATGAGGGCTCTGGGATGCCTCCTGCAGGGCACAGGGCACGTTCCCTTTCTCTAGGAACCCTCTCTCGTCGCTCCACACAGGCCTTCCAGAAGTGAAGCCCACACAGGCAGCCACACTCTCCCGCAGGAAACTTGGACGCTGCACGTAGCCTGCTCTCCAGCGGGGGAAAGAGGGCTTTCCTTGCTCACTAGGTCACCGGCATCAGAGTGGCGCCCTGCAGAGTCCGGGTAGTTTCTGACAGAGGCCAAGAGTCTCAAGCGGCACCCTGCCCGTCCCTGTTAAGACGCCGTACCAGGGCAATTCTGCATGGGACGGGGAGACTAGCGTGACGTACTTAGTGCCTTGGGCTAGGCCTCGCCGTCCGTACGCCTTGCCGAAAGCTAGTGGGTGCTTCAGGGGAGCAGTGTGCCTTGGCCAGGCTGCTTCGAAAGGCAACTGTCTGCTTGGCGTAGGGAGACAGCAAGCAAGGGCTCCCATTCGAAAGCCCACCGAGAGGGTTGCTTCATTGCCGCCCAGCTTCAGCGCTGGCAACCACTGGCCGTACACCTCAAAGACCTGCCGGACCTGTGCTCGGGCGGCCGTTAGCAAGCTCGGACGTCTAGCTCTGCCACGAAGGAAGCAGTGTGTCGCCTTTCTCTCCGCCTTACGAGCTGTCCTCCGGAGGCCCAAGGTCCCTGGACGTTGTGAAGTCGCCCTTGGAAGAGACGTTCGCGCTGCAGTCTTCCTCCACGGCAGGGGCCTAGGAGGCAGGAGGCCTAGGAGACCTGGAAAGCTCACTAGCGTGAAGGCCCTGCGTGGACTACGTTTTCACGGGAAAGGCTGCACGCCCAAGCTTGTGCATGCAGTCCCTGGGCCTCACTATGAGCCTGCCCGGCACAGTCGTGTTCCCTTTAGCACTGGCGCCTTGGCGATGCCTCCTGCAAGGACAGGCAAGCACCGTGTTGCTCTCAGGAGAGCGCCCTTTTCCTAACCACGGGGGCACTCCAGCACTGAAGACTGACAGCAGCCCTCTGCTTTCCGGCAGCTTTGAGGCTGGGGCGGCCCTTTGTTGCCGAGAATTGCCACTGTTCGCAGAGCTTCCGAATCCGAAACTTCAAAACTGCCCTAGTGCGTTTAGTTGCCGGCGAGCGAAAAGAGACCGAAGGAGCACTCTGGCACTTCCCCGGTTTCATCTCCAAGCAGGGAGTTGTGCAGTGTGTGAGGAGTCTACGGGACTTCAGGCTCCAGGAAGGTTACGTGTCCTCGCGCCGTCTCTAAGCGTAGGAGAGTTCAGGGGAAGCTCTACCTCTTCGAGACAGCATGTCATGGCTAGTCTCTGCGTGGCCTAGAGAAAGGGCGGGTGAGTAAAAGGGTACCCGGAACGGACACCAGGAAAAGAGTGTTTTCCTTGCAGCCCACGCTCTGCACTGCGTGCCCCTGGCATGGCACCGAAGGCCTGCGAGAGCTGTGTTCCGGAGGTCGCTTGAATGCTTGGGCCAGCTAGCTAGCTGGAGCAAAAGGAGAAGGTTCCCTTTCACTCTGCTTTCAAAGCGGTGACCCGGAGGCACTCGAGAGCCTAATGCTGCGCAGTCGCCCAGAATGGGGGCTCCTGTGCGCAGCGTTCCTCTATGGGGCACGGGGAGGAGGAAAAGCACACTGGAGCTCCTGCCCCCACCTGCCCCAGAGTCAGTGCACAGCCCCTGCACTCCTCAATGCGTGGACGGGCTAGCTGAAGGACACTTGGAACCCTGTGGAGGGCTCTAGCTTTCCCTTTGGCCATGAGGGCTCTGGGATGCCTCCTGCAGGGCACAGGGCACGTTCCCTTTCTCTAGGAACCCTCTCTCGTCGCTCCACACAGGCCTTCCAGAAGTGAAGCCCACACAGGCAGCCACACTCTCCCGCAGGAAACTTGGACGCTGCACGTAGCCTGCTCTCCAGCGGGGGAAAGAGGGCTTTCCTTGCTCACTAGGTCACCGGCATCAGAGTGGCGCCCTGCAGAGTCCGGGTAGTTTCTGACAGAGGCCAAGAGTCTCAAGCGGCACCCTGCCCGTCCCTGTTAAGACGCCGTACCAGGGCAATTCTGCATGGGACGGGGAGACTAGCGTGACGTACTTAGTGCCTTGGGCTAGGCCTCGCCGTCCGTACGCCTTGCCGAAAGCTAGTGGGTGCTTCAGGGGAGCAGTGTGCCTTGGCCAGGCTGCTTCGAAAGGCAACTGTCTGCTTGGCGTAGGGAGACAGCAAGCAAGGGCTCCCATTCGAAAGCCCACCGAGAGGGTTGCTTCATTGCCGCCCAGCTTCAGCGCTGGCAACCACTGGCCGTACACCTCAAAGACCTGCCGGACCTGTGCTCGGGCGGCCGTTAGCAAGCTCGGACGTCTAGCTCTGCCACGAAGGAAGCAGTGTGTCGCCTTTCTCTCCGCCTTACGAGCTGTCCTCCGGAGGCCCAAGGTCCCTGGACGTTGTGAAGTCGCCCTTGGAAGAGACGTTCGCGCTGCAGTCTTCCTCCACGGCAGGGGCCTAGGAGGCAGGAGGCCTAGGAGACCTGGAAAGCTCACTAGCGTGAAGGCCCTGCGTGGACTACGTTTTCACGGGAAAGGCTGCACGCCCAAGCTTGTGCATGCAGTCCCTGGGCCTCACTATGAGCCTGCCCGGCACAGTCGTGTTCCCTTTAGCACTGGCGCCTTGGCGATGCCTCCTGCAAGGACAGGCAAGCACCGTGTTGCTCTCAGGAGAGCGCCCTTTTCCTAACCACGGGGGCACTCCAGCACTGAAGACTGACAGCAGCCCTCTGCTTTCCGGCAGCTTTGAGGCTGGGGCGGCCCTTTGTTGCCGAGAATTGCCACTGTTCGCAGAGCTTCCGAATCCGAAACTTCAAAACTGCCCTAGTGCGTTTAGTTGCCGGCGAGCGAAAAGAGACCGAAGGAGCACTCTGGCACTTCCCCGGTTTCATCTCCAAGCAGGGAGTTGTGCAGTGTGTGAGGAGTCTACGGGACTTCAGGCTCCAGGAAGGTTACGTGTCCTCGCGCCGTCTCTAAGCGTAGGAGAGTTCAGGGGAAGCTCTACCTCTTCGAGACAGCATGTCATGGCTAGTCTCTGCGTGGCCTAGAGAAAGGGCGGGTGAGTAAAAGGGTACCCGGAACGGACACCAGGAAAAGAGTGTTTTCCTTGCAGCCCACGCTCTGCACTGCGTGCCCCTGGCATGGCACCGAAGGCCTGCGAGAGCTGTGTTCCGGAGGTCGCTTGAATGCTTGGGCCAGCTAGCTAGCTGGAGCAAAAGGAGAAGGTTCCCTTTCACTCTGCTTTCAAAGCGGTGACCCGGAGGCACTCGAGAGCCTAATGCTGCGCAGTCGCCCAGAATGGGGGATCCTGTGCGCAGCGTTCCTCTATGGGGCACGGGGAGGAGGAAAAGCACACTGGAGCTCCTGCCCCCACCTGCCCCAGAGTCAGTGCACAGCCCCTGCACTCCTCAATGCGTGGACGGGCTAGCTGAAGGACACTTGGAACCCTGTGGAGGGCTCTAGCTTTCCCTTTGGCCATGAGGGCTCTGGGATGCCTCCTGCAGGGCACAGGGCACGTTCCCTTTCTCTAGGAACCCTCTCTCGTCGCTCCACACAGGCCTTCCAGAAGTGAAGCCCACACAGGCAGCCACACTCTCCCGCAGGAAACTTGGACGCTGCACGTAGCCTGCTCTCCAGCGGGGGAAAGAGGGCTTTCCTTGCTCACTAGGTCACCGGCATCAGAGTGGCGCCCTGCAGAGTCCGGGTAGTTTCTGACAGAGGCCAAGAGTCTCAGGCGGCACCCTGCCCGTCCCTGTTAAGACGCCGTACCAGGGCAATTCTGCATGGGACGGGGAGACTAGCGTGACGTACTTAGTGCCTTGGGCTAGGCCTCGCCGTCCGTACGCCTTGCCGAAAGCTAGTGGGTGCTTCAGGGGAGCAGTGTGCCTTGGCCAGGCTGCTTCGAAAGGCAACTGTCTGCTTGGCGTAGGGAGACAGCAAGCAAGGGCTCCCATTCGAAAGCCCACCGAGAGGGTTGCTTCATTGCCGCCCAGCTTCAGCGCTGGCAACCACTGGCCGTACACCTCAAAGACCTGCCGGACCTGTGCTCGGGCGGCCGTTAGCAAGCTCGGACGTCTAGCTCTGCCACGAAGGAAGCAGTGTGTCGCCTTTCTCTCCGCCTTACGAGCTGTCCTCCGGAGGCCCAAGGTCCCTGGACGTTGTGAAGTCGCCCTCGGAAGAGACGTTCGCGCTGCAGTCTTCCTCCACGGCAGGGGCCTAGGAGGCAGGAGGCCTAGGAGACCTGGAAAGCTCACTAGCGTGAAGGCCCTGCGTGGACTACGTTTTCACGGGAAAGGCTGCACGCCCAAGCTTGTGCATGCAGTCCCTGGGCCTCACTATGAGCCTGCCCGGCACAGTCGTGTTCCCTTTAGCACTGGCGCCTTGGCGATGCCTCCTGCAAGGACAGGCAAGCACCGTGTTGCTCTCAGGAGAGCGCCCTTTTCCTAACCACGGGGGCACTCCAGCACTGAAGACTGACAGCAGCCCTCTGCTTTCCGGCAGCTTTGAGGCTGGGGCTGCCCTTTGTTGCCGAGAATTGCCACTGTTCGCAGAGCTTCCGAATCCGAAACTTCAAAACTGCCCTAGTGCGTTTAGTTGCAGGCGAGCGAAAAGAGACCGAAGGAGCACTCTGGCACTTCCCCGGTTTCATCTCCAAGCAGGGAGTTGTGCAGTGTGTGAGGAGTCTACGGGACTTCAGGCTCCAGGAAGGTTACGTGTCCTCGCGCCGTCTCTAAGCGTAGGAGAGTTCAGGGGAAGCTCTACCTCTTCGAGACAGCATGTCATGGCTAGTCTCTGCGTGGCCTAGAGAAAGGGCGGGTGAGTAAAAGGGTACCCGGAACGGACACCAGGAAAAGAGTGTTTTCCTTGCAGCCCACGCTCTGCACTGCGTGCCCCTGGCATGGCACCGAAGGCCTGCGAGAGCTGTGTTCCGGAGGTCGCTTGAATGCTTGGGCCAGCTAGCTAGCTGGAGCAAAAGGAGAAGGTTCCCTTTCACTCTGCTTTCAAAGCGGTGACCCGGAGGCACTCGAGAGCCTAATGCTGCGCAGTCGCCCAGAATGGGGGATCCTGTGCGCAGCGTTCCTCTATGGGGCACGGGGAGGAGGAAAAGCACACTGGAGCTCCTGCCCCCACCTGCCCCAGAGTCAGTGCACAGCCCCTGCACTCCTCAATGCGTGGACGGGCTAGCTGAAGGACACTTGGAACCCTGTGGAGGGCTCTAGCTTTCCCTTTGGCCATGAGGGCTCTGGGATGCCTCCTGCAGGGCACAGGGCACGTTCCCTTTCTCTAGGAACCCTCTCTCGTCGCTCCACACAGGCCTTCCAGAAGTGAAGCCCACACAGGCAGCCACACTCTCCCGCAGGAAACTTGGACGCTGCACGTAGCCTGCTCTCCAGCGGGGGAAAGAGGGCTTTCCTTGCTCACTAGGTCACCGGCATCAGAGTGGCGCCCTGCAGAGTCCGGGTAGTTTCTGACAGAGGCCAAGAGTCTCAGGCGGCACCCTGCCCGTCCCTGTTAAGACGCCGTACCAGGGCAATTCTGCATGGGACGGGGAGACTAGCGTGACGTACTTAGTGCCTTGGGCTAGGCCTCGCCGTCCGTACGCCTTGCCGAAAGCTAGTGGGTGCTTCAGGGGAGCAGTGTGCCTTGGCCAGGCTGCTTCGAAAGGCAACTGTCTGCTTGGCGTAGGGAGACAGCAAGCAAGGGCTCCCATTCGAAAGCCCACCGAGAGGGTTGCTTCATTGCCGCCCAGCTTCAGCGCTGGCAACCACTGGCCGTACACCTCAAAGACCTGCCGGACCTGTGCTCGGGCGGCCGTTAGCAAGCTCGGACGTCTAGCTCTGCCACGAAGGAAGCAGTGTGTCGCCTTTCTCTCCGCCTTACGAGCTGTCCTCCGGAGGCCCAAGGTCCCTGGACGTTGTGAAGTCGCCCTCGGAAGAGACGTTCGCGCTGCAGTCTTCCTCCACGGCAGGGGCCTAGGAGGCAGGAGGCCTAGGAGACCTGGAAAGCTCACTAGCGTGAAGGCCCTGCGTGGACTACGTTTTCACGGGAAAGGCTGCACGCCCAAGCTTGTGCATGCAGTCCCTGGGCCTCACTATGAGCCTGCCCGGCACAGTCGTGTTCCCTTTAGCACTGGCGCCTTGGCGATGCCTCCTGCAAGGACAGGCAAGCACCGTGTTGCTCTCAGGAGAGCGCCCTTTTCCTAACCACGGGGGCACTCCAGCACTGAAGACTGACAGCAGCCCTCTGCTTTCCGGCAGCTTTGAGGCTGGGGCTGCCCTTTGTTGCCGAGAATTGCCACTGTTCGCAGAGCTTCCGAATCCGAAACTTCAAAACTGCCCTAGTGCGTTTAGTTGCAGGCGAGCGAAAAGAGACCGAAGGAGCACTCTGGCACTTCCCCGGTTTCATCTCCAAGCAGGGAGTTGTGCAGTGTGTGAGGAGTCTACGGGACTTCAGGCTCCAGGAAGGTTACGTGTCCTCGCGCCGTCTCTAGGCGTAGGAGAGTTCAGGGGAAGCTCTACCTCTTCGAGACAGCATGTCATGGCTAGTCTCTGCGTGGCCTAGAGAAAGGGCGGGTGAGTAAAAGGGTACCCGGAACGGACACCAGGAGAAGAGTGTTTTCCTTGCAGCCCACGCTCTGCACTGCGTGCCCCTGGCATGGCACCGAAGGCCTGCGAGAGCTGTGTTCCGGAGGTCGCTTGAATGCTTGGGCCAGCTAGCTAGCTGGAGCAAAAGGAGAAGGTTCCCTTTCACTCTGCTTTCAAAGCGGTGACCCGGAGGCACTCGAGAGCCTAATGCTGCGCAGTCGCCCAGAATGGGGGATCCTGTGCGCAGCGTTCCTCTATGGGGCACGGGGAGGAGGAAAAGCACACTGGAGCTCCTGCCCCCACCTGCCCCAGAGTCAGTGCACAGCCCCTGCACTCCTCAATGCGTGGACGGGCTAGCTGAAGGACACTTGGAACCCTGTGGAGGGCTCTAGCTTTCCCTTTGGCCATGAGGGCTCTGGGATGCCTCCTGCAGGGCACAGGGCACGTTCCCTTTCTCTAGGAACCCTCTCTCGTCGCTCCACACAGGCCTTCCAGAAGTGAAGCCCACACAGGCAGCCACACTCTCCCGCAGGAAACTTGGACGCTGCACGTAGCCTGCTCTCCAGCGGGGGAAAGAGGGCTTTCCTTGCTCACTAGGTCACCGGCATCAGAGTGGCGCCCTGCAGAGTCCGGGTAGTTTCTGACAGAGGCCAAGAGTCTCAGGCGGCACCCTGCCCGTCCCTGTTAAGACGCCGTACCAGGGCAATTCTGCATGGGACGGGGAGACTAGCGTGACGTACTTAGTGCCTTGGGCTAGGCCTCGCCGTCCGTACGCCTTGCCGAAAGCTAGTGGGTGCTTCAGGGGAGCAGTGTGCCTTGGCCAGGCTGCTTCGAAAGGCAACTGTCTGCCTGGCGTAGGGAGACAGCAAGCAAGGGCTCCCATTCGAAAGCCCACCGAGAGGGTTGCTTCATTGCCGCCCAGCTTCAGCGCTGGCAACCACTGGCCGTACACCTCAAAGACCTGCCGGACCTGTGCTCGGGCGGCCGTTAGCAAGCTCGGACGTCTAGCTCTGCCACGAAGGAAGCAGTGTGTCGCCTTTCTCTCCGCCTTACGAGCTGTCCTCCGGAGGCCCAAGGTCCCTGGACGTTGTGAAGTCGCCCTCGGAAGAGACGTTCGCGCTGCAGTCTTCCTCCACGGCAGGGGCCTAGGAGGCAGGAGGCCTAGGAGACCTGGAAAGCTCACTAGCGTGAAGGCCCTGCGTGGACTACGTTTTCACGGGAAAGGCTGCACGCCCAAGCTTGTGCATGCAGTCCCTGGGCCTCACTATGAGCCTGCCCGGCACAGTCGTGTTCCCTTTAGCACTGGCGCCTTGGCGATGCCTCCTGCAAGGACAGGCAAGCACCGTGTTGCTCTCAGGAGAGCGCCCTTTTCCTAACCACGGGGGCACTCCAGCACTGAAGACTGACAGCAGCCCTCTGCTTTCCGGCAGCTTTGAGGCTGGGGCTGCCCTTTGTTGCCGAGAATTGCCACTGTTCGCAGAGCTTCCGAATCCGAAACTTCAAAACTGCCCTAGTGCGTTTAGTTGCAGGCGAGCGAAAAGAGACCGAAGGAGCACTCTGGCACTTCCCCGGTTTCATCTCCAAGCAGGGAGTTGTGCAGTGTGTGAGGAGTCTACGGGACTTCAGGCTCCAGGAAGGTTACGTGTCCTCGCGCCGTCTCTAGGCGTAGGAGAGTTCAGGGGAAGCTCTACCTCTTCGAGACAGCATGTCATGGCTAGTCTCTGCGTGGCCTAGAGAAAGGGCGGGTGAGTAAAAGGGTACCCGGAACGGACACCAGGAGAAGAGTGTTTTCCTTGCAGCCCACGCTCTGCACTGCGTGCCCCTGGCATGGCACCGAAGGCCTGCGAGAGCTGTGTTCCGGAGGTCGCTTGAATGCTTGGGCCAGCTAGCTAGCTGGAGCAAAAGGAGAAGGTTCCCTTTCACTCTGCTTTCAAAGCGGTGACCCGGAGGCACTCGAGAGCCTAATGCTGCGCAGTCGCCCAGAATGGGGGATCCTGTGCGCAGCGTTCCTCTATGGGGCACGGGGAGGAGGAAAAGCATACTGGAGCTCCTGCCCCCACCTGCCCCAGAGTCAGTGCACAGCCCCTGCACTCCTCAATGCGTGGACGGGCTAGCTGAAGGATACTTGGAACCCTGTGGAGGGCTCTAGCTTTCCCTTTGGCCATGAGGGCTCTGGGATGCCTCCTGCAGGGCACAGGGCACGTTCCCTTTCTCTAGGAACCCTCTCTCGTCGCTCCACACAGGCCTTCCAGAAGTGAAGCCCACACAGGCAGCCACACTCTCCCGCAGGAAACTTGGACGCTGCACGTAGCCTGCTCTCCAGCGGGGGAAAGAGGGCTTTCCTTGCTCACTAGGTCACCGGCATCAGAGTGGCGCCCTGCAGAGTCCGGGTAGTTTCTGACAGAGGCCAAGAGTCTCAGGCGGCACCCTGCCCGTCCCTGTTAAGACGCCGTACCAGGGCAATTCTGCATGGGACGGGGAGACTAGCGTGACGTACTTAGTGCCTTGGGCTAGGCCTCGCCGTCCGTACGCCTTGCCGAAAGCTAGTGGGTGCTTCAGGGGAGCAGTGTGCCTTGGCCAGGCTGCTTCGAAAGGCAACTGTCTGCCTGGCGTAGGGAGACAGCAAGCAAGGGCTCCCATTCGAAAGCCCACCGAGAGGGTTGCTTCATTGCCGCCCAGCTTCAGCGCTGGCAACCACTGGCCGTACACCTCAAAGACCTGCCGGACCTGTGTTCGGGCGGCCGTTAGCAAGCTCGGACGTCTAGCTCTGCCACGAAGGAAGCAGTGTGTCGCCTTTCTCTCCGCCTTACGAGCTGTCCTCCGGAGGCCCAAGGTCCCTGGACGTTGTGAAGTCGCCCTCGGAAGAGACGTTCGCGCTGCAGTCTTCCTCCACGGCAGGGGCCTAGGAGGCAGGAGGCCTAGGAGACCTGGAAAGCTCACTAGCGTGAAGGCCCTGCGTGGACTACGTTTTCACGGGAAAGGCTGCACGCCCAAGCTTGTGCATGCAGTCCCTGGGCCTCACTATGAGCCTGCCCGGCACAGTCGTGTTCCCTTTAGCACTGGCGCCTTGGCGATGCCTCCTGCAAGGACAGGCAAGCACCGTGTTGCTCTCAGGAGAGCGCCCTTTTCCTAACCACGGGGGCACTCCAGCACTGAAGACTGACAGCAGCCCTCTGCTTTCCGGCAGCTTTGAGGCTGGGGCTGCCCTTTGTTGCCGAGAATTGCCACTGTTCGCAGAGCTTCCGAATCCGAAACTTCAAAACTGCCCTAGTGCGTTTAGTTGCAGGCGAGCGAAAAGAGACCGAAGGAGCACTCTGGCACTTCCCCGGTTTCATCTCCAAGCAGGGAGTTGTGCAGTGTGTGAGGAGTCTACGGGACTTCAGGCTCCAGGAAGGTTACGTGTCCTCGCGCCGTCTCTAGGCGTAGGAGAGTTCAGGGGAAGCTCTACCTCTTCGAGACAGCATGTCATGGCTAGTCTCTGCGTGGCCTAGAGAAAGGGCGGGTGAGTAAAAGGGTACCCGGAACGGACACCAGGAGAAGAGTGTTTTCCTTGCAGCCCACGCTCTGCACTGCGTGCCCCTGGCATGGCACCGAAGGCCTGCGAGAGCTGTGTTCCGGAGGTCGCTTGAATGCTTGGGCCAGCTAGCTAGCTGGAGCAAAAGGAGAAGGTTCCCTTTCACTCTGCTTTCAAAGCGGTGACCCGGAGGCACTCGAGAGCCTAATGCTGCGCAGTCGCCCAGAATGGGGGATCCTGTGCGCAGCGTTCCTCTATGGGGCACGGGGAGGAGGAAAAGCATACTGGAGCTCCTGCCCCCACCTGCCCCAGAGTCAGTGCACAGCCCCTGCACTCCTCAATGCGTGGACGGGCTAGCTGAAGGATACTTGGAACCCTGTGGAGGGCTCTAGCTTTCCCTTTGGCCATGAGGGCTCTGGGATGCCTCCTGCAGGGCACAGGGCACGTTCCCTTTCTCTAGGAACCCTCTCTCGTCGCTCCACACAGGCCTTCCAGAAGTGAAGCCCACACAGGCAGCCACACTCTCCCGCAGGAAACTTGGACGCTGCACGTAGCCTGCTCTCCAGCGGGGGAAAGAGGGCTTTCCTTGCTCACTAGGTCACCGGCATCAGAGTGGCGCCCTGCAGAGTCCGGGTAGTTTCTGACAGAGGCCAAGAGTCTCAGGCGGCACCCTGCCCGTCCCTGTTAAGACGCCGTACCAGGGCAATTCTGCATGGGACGGGGAGACTAGCGTGACGTACTTAGTGCCTTGGGCTAGGCCTCGCCGTCCGTACGCCTTGCCGAAAGCTAGTGGGTGCTTCAGGGGAGCAGTGTGCCTTGGCCAGGCTGCTTCGAAAGGCAACTGTCTGCCTGGCGTAGGGAGACAGCAAGCAAGGGCTCCCATTCGAAAGCCCACCGAGAGGGTTGCTTCATTGCCGCCCAGCTTCAGCGCTGGCAACCACTGGCCGTACACCTCAAAGACCTGCCGGACCTGTGTTCGGGCGGCCGTTAGCAAGCTCGGACGTCTAGCTCTGCCACGAAGGAAGCAGTGTGTCGCCTTTCTCTCCGCCTTACGAGCTGTCCTCCGGAGGCCCAAGGTCCCTGGACGTTGTGAAGTCGCCCTCGGAAGAGACGTTCGCGCTGCAGTCTTCCTCCACGGCAGGGGCCTAGGAGGCAGGAGGCCTAGGAGACCTGGAAAGCTCACTAGCGTGAAGGCCCTGCGTGGACTACGTTTTCACGGGAAAGGCTGCACGCCCAAGCTTGTGCATGCAGTCCCTGGGCCTCACTATGAGCCTGCCCGGCACAGTCGTGTTCCCTTTAGCACTGGCGCCTTGGCGATGCCTCCTGCAAGGACAGGCAAGCACCGTGTTGCTCTCAGGAGAGCGCCCTTTTCCTAACCACGGGGGCACTCCAGCACTGAAGACTGACAGCAGCCCTCTGCTTTCCGGCAGCTTTGAGGCTGGGGCTGCCCTTTGTTGCCGAGAATTGCCACTGTTCGCAGAGCTTCCGAATCCGAAACTTCAAAACTGCCCTAGTGCGTTTAGTTGCAGGCGAGCGAAAAGAGACCGAAGGAGCACTCTGGCACTTCCCCGGTTTCATCTCCAAGCAGGGAGTTGTGCAGTGTGTGAGGAGTCTACGGGACTTCAGGCTCCAGGAAGGTTACGTGTCCTCGCGCCGTCTCTAGGCGTAGGAGAGTTCAGGGGAAGCTCTACCTCTTCGAGACAGCATGTCATGGCTAGTCTCTGCGTGGCCTAGAGAAAGGGCGGGTGAGTAAAAGGGTACCCGGAACGGACACCAGGAGAAGAGTGTTTTCCTTGCAGCCCACGCTCTGCACTGCGTGCCCCTGGCATGGCACCGAAGGCCTGCGAGAGCTGTGTTCCGGAGGTCGCTTGAATGCTTGGGCCAGCTAGCTAGCTGGAGCAAAAGGAGAAGGTTCCCTTTCACTCTGCTTTCAAAGCGGTGACCCGGAGGCACTCGAGAGCCTAATGCTGCGCAGTCGCCCAGAATGGGGGATCCTGTGCGCAGCGTTCCTCTATGGGGCACGGGGAGGAGGAAACGCATACTGGAGCTCCTGCCCCCACCTGCCCCAGAGTCAGTGCACAGCCCCTGCACTCCTCAATGCGTGGACGGGCTAGCTGAAGGATACTTGGAACCCTGTGGAGGGCTCTAGCTTTCCCTTTGGCCATGAGGGCTCTGGGATGCCTCCTGCAGGGCACAGGACACGTTCCCTTTCTCTAGGAACCCTCTCTCGTCGCTCCACACAGGCCTTCCAGAAGTGAAGCCCACACAGGCAGCCACACTCTCCCGCAGGAAACTTGGACGCTGCACGTAGCCTGCTCTCCAGCGGGGGAAAGAGGGCTTTCCTTGCTCACTAGGTCACCGGCATCAGAGTGGCGCCCTGCAGAGTCCGGGTAGTTTCTGACAGAGGCCAAGAGTCTCAGGCGGCACCCTGCCCGTCCCTGTTAAGACGCCGTACCAGGGCAATTCTGCATGGGACGGGGAGACTAGCGTGACGTACTTAGTGCCTTGGGCTAGGCCTCGCCGTCCGTACGCCTTGCCGAAAGCTAGTGGGTGCTTCAGGGGAGCAGTGTGCCTTGGCCAGGCTGCTTCGAAAGGCAACTGTCTGCCTGGCGTAGGGAGACAGCAAGCAAGGGCTCCCATTCGAAAGCCCACCGAGAGGGTTGCTTCCTTGCCGCCCAGGTTCAGCGCTGGCAACCACTGGCCGTACACCTCAAAGACCTGCCGGACCTGTGTTCGGGCGGCCGTTAGCAAGCTCGGACGTCTAGCTCTGCCACGAAGGAAGCAGTGTGTCGCCTTTCTCTCCGCCTTACGAGCTGCCATCCGGAGGCCCAAGGTCCCTGGACGTTGTGAAGTCGCCCTCGGAAGAGACGTTCGCGCTGCAGTCTTCCTCCACGGCAGGGGCCTAGGAGGCAGGAGGCCTAGGAGACCTGGAAAGCTCACTAGCGTGAAGGCCCTGCGTGGACTACGTTTTCACGGGAAAGGCTGCACGCCCAAGCTTGTGCATGCAGTCCCTGGGCCTCACTATGAGCCTGCCCGGCACAGTCGTGTTCCCTTTAGCACTGGCGCCTTGGCGATGCCTCCTGCAAGGACAGGCAAGCACCGTGTTGCTCTCAGGAGAGCGCCCTTTTCCTAACCACGGGGGCACTCCAGCACTGAAGACTGACAGCAGCCCTCTGCTTTCCGGCAGCTTTGAGGCTGGGGCTGCCCTTTGTTGCCGAGAATTGCCACTGTTCGCAGAGCTTCCGAATCCGAAACTTCAAAACTGCCCTAGTGCGTTTAGTTGCAGGCGAGCGAAAAGAGACCGAAGGAGCACTCTGGCACTTCCCCGGTTTCATCTCCAAGCAGGGAGTTGTGCAGTGTGTGAGGAGTCTACGGGACTTCAGGCTCCAGGAAGGTTACGTGTCCTCGCGCCGTCTCTAGGCGTAGGAGAGTTCAGGGGAAGCTCTACCTCTTCGAGACAGCATGTCATGGCTAGTCTCTGCGTGGCCTAGAGAAAGGGCGGGTGAGTAAAAGGGTACCCGGAACGGACACCAGGAGAAGAGTGTTTTCCTTGCAGCCCACGCTCTGCACTGCGTGCCCCTGGCATGGCACCGAAGGCCTGCGAGAGCTGTGTTCCGGAGGTCGCTTGAATGCTTGGGCCAGCTAGCTAGCTGGAGCAAAAGGAGAAGGTTCCCTTTCACTCTGCTTTCAAAGCGGTGACCCGGAGGCACTCGAGAGCCTAATGCTGCGCAGTCGCCCAGAATGGGGGATCCTGTGCGCAGCGTTCCTCTATGGGGCACGGGGAGGAGGAAACGCATACTGGAGCTCCTGCCCCCACCTGCCCCAGAGTCAGTGCACAGCCCCTGCACTCCTCAATGCGTGGACGGGCTAGCTGAAGGATACTTGGAACCCTGTGGAGGGCTCTAGCTTTCCCTTTGGCCATGAGGGCTCTGGGATGCCTCCTGCAGGGCACAGGACACGTTCCCTTTCTCTAGGAACCCTCTCTCGTCGCTCCACACAGGCCTTCCAGAAGTGAAGCCCACACAGGCAGCCACACTCTCCCGCAGGAAACTTGGACGCTGCACGTAGCCTGCTCTCCAGCGGGGGAAAGAGGGCTTTCCTTGCTCACTAGGTCACCGGCATCAGAGTGGCGCCCTGCAGAGTCCGGGTAGTTTCTGACAGAGGCCAAGAGTCTCAGGCGGCACCCTGCCCGTCCCTGTTAAGACGCCGTACCAGGGCAATTCTGCATGGGACGGGGAGACTAGCGTGACGTACTTAGTGCCTTGGGCTAGGCCTCGCCGTCCGTACGCCTTGCCGAAAGCTAGTGGGTGCTTCAGGGGAGCAGTGTGCCTTGGCCAGGCTGCTTCGAAAGGCAACTGTCTGCCTGGCGTAGGGAGACAGCAAGCAAGGGCTCCCATTCGAAAGCCCACCGAGAGGGTTGCTTCCTTGCCGCCCAGGTTCAGCGCTGGCAACCACTGGCCGTACACCTCAAAGACCTGCCGGACCTGTGTTCGGGCGGCCGTTAGCAAGCTCGGACGTCTAGCTCTGCCACGAAGGAAGCAGTGTGTCGCCTTTCTCTCCGCCTTACGAGCTGCCATCCGGAGGCCCAAGGTCCCTGGACGTTGTGAAGTCGCCCTCGGAAGAGACGTTCGCGCTGCAGTCTTCCTCCACGGCAGGGGCCTAGGAGGCAGGAGGCCTAGGAGACCTGGAAAGCTCACTAGCGTGAAGGCCCTGCGTGGACTACGTTTTCACGGGAAAGGCTGCACGCCCAAGCTTGTGCATGCAGTCCCTGGGCCTCACTATGAGCCTGCCCGGCACAGTCGTGTTCCCTTTAGCACTGGCGCCTTGGCGATGCCTCCTGCAAGGACAGGCAAGCACCGTGTTGCTCTCAGGAGAGCGCCCTTTTCCTAACCACGGGGGCACTCCAGCACTGAAGACTGACAGCAGCCCTCTGCTTTCCGGCAGCTTTGAGGCTGGGGCTGCCCTTTGTTGCCGAGAATTGCCACTGTTCGCAGAGCTTCCGAATCCGAAACTTCAAAACTGCCCTAGTGCGTTTAGTTGCAGGCGAGCGAAAAGAGACCGAAGGAGCACTCTGGCACTTCCCCGGTTTCATCTCCAAGCAGGGAGTTGTGCAGTGTGTGAGGAGTCTACGGGACTTCAGGCTCCAGGAAGGTTACGTGTCCTCGCGCCGTCTCTAGGCGTAGGAGAGTTCAGGGGAAGCTCTACCTCTTCGAGACAGCATGTCATGGCTAGTCTCTGCGTGGCCTAGAGAAAGGGCGGGTGAGTAAAAGGGTACCCGGAACGGACACCAGGAGAAGAGTGTTTTCCTTGCAGCCCACGCTCTGCACTGCGTGCCCCTGGCATGGCACCGAAGGCCTGCGAGAGCTGTGTTCCGGAGGTCGCTTGAATGCTTGGGCCAGCTAGCTAGCTGGAGCAAAAGGAGAAGGTTCCCTTTCACTCTGCTTTCAAAGCGGTGACCCGGAGGCACTCGAGAGCCTAATGCTGCGCAGTCGCCCAGAATGGGGGATCCTGTGCGCAGCGTTCCTCTATGGGGCACGGGGAGGAGGAAAAGCATACTGGAGCTCCTGCCCCCACCTGCCCCAGAGTCAGTGCACAGCCCCTGCACTCCTCAATGCGTGGACGGGCTAGCTGAAGGATACTTGGAACCCTGTGGAGGGCTCTAGCTTTCCCTTTGGCCATGAGGGCTCTGGGATGCCTCCTGCAGGGCACAGGGCACGTTCCCTTTCTCTAGGAACCCTCTCTCGTCGCTCCACACAGGCCTTCCAGAAGTGAAGCCCACACAGGCAGCCACACTCTCCCGCAGGAAACTTGGACGCTGCACGTAGCCTGCTCTCCAGCGGGGGAAAGAGGGCTTTCCTTGCTCACTAGGTCACCGGCATCAGAGTGGCGCCCTGCAGAGTCCGGGTAGTTTCTGACAGAGGCCAAGAGTCTCAGGCGGCACCCTGCCCGTCCCTGTTAAGACGCCGTACCAGGGCAATTCTGCATGGGACGGGGAGACTAGCGTGACGTACTTAGTGCCTTGGGCTAGGCCTCGCCGTCCGTACGCCTTGCCGAAAGCTAGTGGGTGCTTCAGGGGAGCAGTGTGCCTTGGCCAGGCTGCTTCGAAAGGCAACTGTCTGCCTGGCGTAGGGAGACAGCAAGCAAGGGCTCCCATTCGAAAGCCCACCGAGAGGGTTGCTTCCTTGCCGCCCAGGTTCAGCGCTGGCAACCACTGGCCGTACACCTCAAAGACCTGCCGGACCTGTGTTCGGGCGGCCGTTAGCAAGCTCGGACGTCTAGCTCTGCCACGAAGGAAGCAGTGTGTCGCCTTTCTCTCCGCCTTACGAGCTGCCATCCGGAGGCCCAAGGTCCCTGGACGTTGTGAAGTCGCCCTCGGAAGAGACGTTCGCGCTGCAGTCTTCCTCCACGGCAGGGGCCTAGGAGGCAGGAGGCCTAGGAGACCTGGAAAGCTCACTAGCGTGAAGGCCCTGCGTGGACTACGTTTTCACGGGAAAGGCTGCACGCCCAAGCTTGTGCATGCAGTCCCTGGGCCTCACTATGAGCCTGCCCGGCACAGTCGTGTTCCCTTTAGCACTGGCGCCTTGGCGATGCCTCCTGCAAGGACAGGCAAGCACCGTGTTGCTCTCAGGAGAGCGCCCTTTTCCTAACCACGGGGGCACTCCAGCACTGAAGACTGACAGCAGCCCTCTGCTTTCCGGCAGCTTTGAGGCTGGGGCTGCCCTTTGTTGCCGAGAATTGCCACTGTTCGCAGAGCTTCCGAATCCGAAACTTCAAAACTGCCCTAGTGCGTTTAGTTGCAGGCGAGCGAAAAGAGACCGAAGGAGCACTCTGGCACTTCCCCGGTTTCATCTCCAAGCAGGGAGTTGTGCAGTGTGTGAGGAGTCTACGGGACTTCAGGCTCCAGGAAGGTTACGTGTCCTCGCGCCGTCTCTAGGCGTAGGAGAGTTCAGGGGAAGCTCTACCTCTTCGAGACAGCATGTCATGGCTAGTCTCTGCGTGGCCTAGAGAAAGGGCGGGTGAGTAAAAGGGTACCCGGAACGGACACCAGGAGAAGAGTGTTTTCCTTGCAGCCCACGCTCTGCACTGCGTGCCCCTGGCATGGCACCGAAGGCCTGCGAGAGCTGTGTTCCGGAGGTCGCTTGAATGCTTGGGCCAGCTAGCTAGCTGGAGCAAAAGGAGAAGGTTCCCTTTCACTCTGCTTTCAAAGCGGTGACCCGGAGGCACTCGAGAGCCTAATGCTGCGCAGTCGCCCAGAATGGGGGATCCTGTGCGCAGCGTTCCTCTATGGGGCACGGGGAGGAGGAAAAGCATACTGGAGCTCCTGCCCCCACCTGCCCCAGAGTCAGTGCACAGCCCCTGCACTCCTCAATGCGTGGACGGGCTAGCTGAAGGATACTTGGAACCCTGTGGAGGGCTCTAGCTTTCCCTTTGGCCATGAGGGCTCTGGGATGCCTCCTGCAGGGCACAGGGCACGTTCCCTTTCTCTAGGAACCCTCTCTCGTCGCTCCACACAGGCCTTCCAGAAGTGAAGCCCACACAGGCAGCCACACTCTCCCGCAGGAAACTTGGACGCTGCACGTAGCCTGCTCTCCAGCGGGGGAAAGAGGGCTTTCCTTGCTCACTAGGTCACCGGCATCAGAGTGGCGCCCTGCAGAGTCCGGGTAGTTTCTGACAGAGGCCAAGAGTCTCAGGCGGCACCCTGCCCGTCCCTGTTAAGACGCCGTACCAGGGCAATTCTGCATGGGACGGGGAGACTAGCGTGACGTACTTAGTGCCTTGGGCTAGGCCTCGCCGTCCGTACGCCTTGCCGAAAGCTAGTGGGTGCTTCAGGGGAGCAGTGTGCCTTGGCCAGGCTGCTTCGAAAGGCAACTGTCTGCCTGGCGTAGGGAGACAGCAAGCAAGGGCTCCCATTCGAAAGCCCACCGAGAGGGTTGCTTCCTTGCCGCCCAGGTTCAGCGCTGGCAACCACTGGCCGTACACCTCAAAGACCTGCCGGACCTGTGTTCGGGCGGCCGTTAGCAAGCTCGGACGTCTAGCTCTGCCACGAAGGAAGCAGTGTGTCGCCTTTCTCTCCGCCTTACGAGCTGCCATCCGGAGGCCCAAGGTCCCTGGACGTTGTGAAGTCGCCCTTGGAAGAGACGTTCGCGCTGCAGTCTTCCTCCACGGCAGGGGCCTAGGAGGCAGGAGGCCTAGGAGACCTGGAAAGCTCACTAGCGTGAAGGCCCTGCGTGGACTACGTTTTCACGGGAAAGGCTGCACGCCCAAGCTTGTGCATGCAGTCCCTGGGCCTCACTATGAGCCTGCCCGGCACAGTCGTGTTCCCTTTAGCACTGGCGCCTTGGCGATGCCTCCTGCAAGGACAGGCAAGCACCGTGTTGCTCTCAGGAGAGCGCCCTTTTCCTAACCACGGGGGCACTCCAGCACTGAAGACTGACAGCAGCCCTCTGCTTTCCGGCAGCTTTGAGGCTGGGGCTGCCCTTTGTTGCCGAGAATTGCCACTGTTCGCAGAGCTTCCGAATCCGAAACTTCAAAACTGCCCTAGTGCGTTTAGTTGCAGGCGAGCGAAAAGAGACCGAAGGAGCACTCTGGCACTTCCCCGGTTTCATCTCCAAGCAGGGAGTTGTGCAGTGTGTGAGGAGTCTACGGGACTTCAGGCTCCAGGAAGGTTACGTGTCCTCGCGCCGTCTCTAAGCGTAGGAGAGTTCAGGGGAAGCTCTACCTCTTCGAGACAGCATGTCATGGCTAGTCTCTGCGTGGCCTAGAGAAAGGGCGGGTGAGTAAAAGGGTACCCGGAACGGACACCAGGAGAAGAGTGTTTTCCTTGCAGCCCACGCTCTGCACTGCGTGCCCCTGGCATGGCACCGAAGGCCTGCGAGAGCTGTGTTCCGGAGGTCGCTTGAATGCTTGGGCCAGCTAGCTAGCTGGAGCAAAAGGAGAAGGTTCCCTTTCACTCTGCTTTCAAAGCGGTGACCCGGAGGCACTCGAGAGCCTAATGCTGCGCAGTCGCCCAGAATGGGGGATCCTGTGCGCAGCGTTCCTCTATGGGGCACGGGGAGGAGGAAACGCATACTGGAGCTCCTGCCCCCACCTGCCCCAGAGTCAGTGCACAGCCCCTGCACTCCTCAATGCGTGGACGGGCTAGCTGAAGGATACTTGGAACCCTGTGGAGGGCTCTAGCTTTCCCTTTGGCCATGAGGGCTCTGGGATGCCTCCTGCAGGGCACAGGACACGTTCCCTTTCTCTAGGAACCCTCTCTCGTCGCTCCACACAGGCCTTCCAGAAGTGAAGCCCACACAGGCAGCCACACTCTCCCGCAGGAAACTTGGACGCTGCACGTAGCCTGCTCTCCAGCGGGGGAAAGAGGGCTTTCCTTGCTCACTAGGTCACCGGCATCAGAGTGGCGCCCTGCAGAGTCCGGGTAGTTTCTGACAGAGGCCAAGAGTCTCAGGCGGCACCCTGCCCGTCCCTGTTAAGACGCCGTACCAGGGCAATTCTGCATGGGACGGGGAGACTAGCGTGACGTACTTAGTGCCTTGGGCTAGGCCTCGCCGTCCGTACGCCTTGCCGAAAGCTAGTGGGTGCTTCAGGGGAGCAGTGTGCCTTGGCCAGGCTGCTTCGAAAGGCAACTGTCTGCCTGGCGTAGGGAGACAGCAAGCAAGGGCTCCCATTCGAAAGCCCACCGAGAGGGTTGCTTCCTTGCCGCCCAGGTTCAGCGCTGGCAACCACTGGCCGTACACCTCAAAGACCTGCCGGACCTGTGTTCGGGCGGCCGTTAGCAAGCTCGGACGTCTAGCTCTGCCACGAAGGAAGCAGTGTGTCGCCTTTCTCTCCGCCTTACGAGCTGCCATCCGGAGGCCCAAGGTCCCTGGACGTTGTGAAGTCGCCCTTGGAAGAGACGTTCGCGCTGCAGTCTTCCTCCACGGCAGGGGCCTAGGAGGCAGGAGGCCTAGGAGACCTGGAAAGCTCACTAGCGTGAAGGCCCTGCGTGGACTACGTTTTCACGGGAAAGGCTGCACGCCCAAGCTTGTGCATGCAGTCCCTGGGCCTCACTATGAGCCTGCCCGGCACAGTCGTGTTCCCTTTAGCACTGGCGCCTTGGCGATGCCTCCTGCAAGGACAGGCAAGCACCGTGTTGCTCTCAGGAGAGCGCCCTTTTCCTAACCACGGGGGCACTCCAGCACTGAAGACTGACAGCAGCCCTCTGCTTTCCGGCAGCTTTGAGGCTGGGGCTGCCCTTTGTTGCCGAGAATTGCCACTGTTCGCAGAGCTTCCGAATCCGAAACTTCAAAACTGCCCTAGTGCGTTTAGTTGCAGGCGAGCGAAAAGAGACCGAAGGAGCACTCTGGCACTTCCCCGGTTTCATCTCCAAGCAGGGAGTTGTGCAGTGTGTGAGGAGTCTACGGGACTTCAGGCTCCAGGAAGGTTACGTGTCCTCGCGCCGTCTCTAAGCGTAGGAGAGTTCAGGGGAAGCTCTACCTCTTCGAGACAGCATGTCATGGCTAGTCTCTGCGTGGCCTAGAGAAAGGGCGGGTGAGTAAAAGGGTACCCGGAACGGACACCAGGAGAAGAGTGTTTTCCTTGCAGCCCACGCTCTGCACTGCGTGCCCCTGGCATGGCACCGAAGGCCTGCGAGAGCTGTGTTCCGGAGGTCGCTTGAATGCTTGGGCCAGCTAGCTAGCTGGAGCAAAAGGAGAAGGTTCCCTTTCACTCTGCTTTCAAAGCGGTGACCCGGAGGCACTCGAGAGCCTAATGCTGCGCAGTCGCCCAGAATGGGGGATCCTGTGCGCAGCGTTCCTCTATGGGGCACGGGGAGGAGGAAACGCATACTGGAGCTCCTGCCCCCACCTGCCCCAGAGTCAGTGCACAGCCCCTGCACTCCTCAATGCGTGGACGGGCTAGCTGAAGGATACTTGGAACCCTGTGGAGGGCTCTAGCTTTCCCTTTGGCCATGAGGGCTCTGGGATGCCTCCTGCAGGGCACAGGACACGTTCCCTTTCTCTAGGAACCCTCTCTCGTCGCTCCACACAGGCCTTCCAGAAGTGAAGCCCACACAGGCAGCCACACTCTCCCGCAGGAAACTTGGACGCTGCACGTAGCCTGCTCTCCAGCGGGGGAAAGAGGGCTTTCCTTGCTCACTAGGTCACCGGCATCAGAGTGGCGCCCTGCAGAGTCCGGGTAGTTTCTGACAGAGGCCAAGAGTCTCAGGCGGCACCCTGCCCGTCCCTGTTAAGACGCCGTACCAGGGCAATTCTGCATGGGACGGGGAGACTAGCGTGACGTACTTAGTGCCTTGGGCTAGGCCTCGCCGTCCGTACGCCTTGCCGAAAGCTAGTGGGTGCTTCAGGGGAGCAGTGTGCCTTGGCCAGGCTGCTTCGAAAGGCAACTGTCTGCCTGGCGTAGGGAGACAGCAAGCAAGGGCTCCCATTCGAAAGCCCACCGAGAGGGTTGCTTCCTTGCCGCCCAGGTTCAGCGCTGGCAACCACTGGCCGTACACCTCAAAGACCTGCCGGACCTGTGTTCGGGCGGCCGTTAGCAAGCTCGGACGTCTAGCTCTGCCACGAAGGAAGCAGTGTGTCGCCTTTCTCTCCGCCTTACGAGCTGCCATCCGGAGGCCCAAGGTCCCTGGACGTTGTGAAGTCGCCCTTGGAAGAGACGTTCGCGCTGCAGTCTTCCTCCACGGCAGGGGCCTAGGAGGCAGGAGGCCTAGGAGACCTGGAAAGCTCACTAGCGTGAAGGCCCTGCGTGGACTACGTTTTCACGGGAAAGGCTGCACGCCCAAGCTTGTGCATGCAGTCCCTGGGCCTCACTATGAGCCTGCCCGGCACAGTCGTGTTCCCTTTAGCACTGGCGCCTTGGCGATGCCTCCTGCAAGGACAGGCAAGCACCGTGTTGCTCTCAGGAGAGCGCCCTTTTCCTAACCACGGGGGCACTCCAGCACTGAAGACTGACAGCAGCCCTCTGCTTTCCGGCAGCTTTGAGGCTGGGGCTGCCCTTTGTTGCCGAGAATTGCCACTGTTCGCAGAGCTTCCGAATCCGAAACTTCAAAACTGCCCTAGTGCGTTTAGTTGCAGGCGAGCGAAAAGAGACCGAAGGAGCACTCTGGCACTTCCCCGGTTTCATCTCCAAGCAGGGAGTTGTGCAGTGTGTGAGGAGTCTACGGGACTTCAGGCTCCAGGAAGGTTACGTGTCCTCGCGCCGTCTCTAAGCGTAGGAGAGTTCAGGGGAAGCTCTACCTCTTCGAGACAGCATGTCATGGCTAGTCTCTGCGTGGCCTAGAGAAAGGGCGGGTGAGTAAAAGGGTACCCGGAACGGACACCAGGAGAAGAGTGTTTTCCTTGCAGCCCACGCTCTGCACTGCGTGCCCCTGGCATGGCACCGAAGGCCTGCGAGAGCTGTGTTCCGGAGGTCGCTTGAATGCTTGGGCCAGCTAGCTAGCTGGAGCAAAAGGAGAAGGTTCCCTTTCACTCTGCTTTCAAAGCGGTGACCCGGAGGCACTCGAGAGCCTAATGCTGCGCAGTCGCCCAGAATGGGGGATCCTGTGCGCAGCGTTCCTCTATGGGGCACGGGGAGGAGGAAACGCATACTGGAGCTCCTGCCCCCACCTGCCCCAGAGTCAGTGCACAGCCCCTGCACTCCTCAATGCGTGGACGGGCTAGCTGAAGGATACTTGGAACCCTGTGGAGGGCTCTAGCTTTCCCTTTGGCCATGAGGGCTCTGGGATGCCTCCTGCAGGGCACAGGACACGTTCCCTTTCTCTAGGAACCCTCTCTCGTCGCTCCACACAGGCCTTCCAGAAGTGAAGCCCACACAGGCAGCCACACTCTCCCGCAGGAAACTTGGACGCTGCACGTAGCCTGCTCTCCAGCGGGGGAAAGAGGGCTTTCCTTGCTCACTAGGTCACCGGCATCAGAGTGGCGCCCTGCAGAGTCCGGGTAGTTTCTGACAGAGGCCAAGAGTCTCAGGCGGCACCCTGCCCGTCCCTGTTAAGACGCCGTACCAGGGCAATTCTGCATGGGACGGGGAGACTAGCGTGACGTACTTAGTGCCTTGGGCTAGGCCTCGCCGTCCGTACGCCTTGCCGAAAGCTAGTGGGTGCTTCAGGGGAGCAGTGTGCCTTGGCCAGGCTGCTTCGAAAGGCAACTGTCTGCCTGGCGTAGGGAGACAGCAAGCAAGGGCTCCCATTCGAAAGCCCACCGAGAGGGTTGCTTCCTTGCCGCCCAGGTTCAGCGCTGGCAACCACTGGCCGTACACCTCAAAGACCTGCCGGACCTGTGTTCGGGCGGCCGTTAGCAAGCTCGGACGTCTAGCTCTGCCACGAAGGAAGCAGTGTGTCGCCTTTCTCTCCGCCTTACGAGCTGCCATCCGGAGGCCCAAGGTCCCTGGACGTTGTGAAGTCGCCCTTGGAAGAGACGTTCGCGCTGCAGTCTTCCTCCACGGCAGGGGCCTAGGAGGCAGGAGGCCTAGGAGACCTGGAAAGCTCACTAGCGTGAAGGCCCTGCGTGGACTACGTTTTCACGGGAAAGGCTGCACGCCCAAGCTTGTGCATGCAGTCCCTGGGCCTCACTATGAGCCTGCCCGGCACAGTCGTGTTCCCTTTAGCACTGGCGCCTTGGCGATGCCTCCTGCAAGGACAGGCAAGCACCGTGTTGCTCTCAGGAGAGCGCCCTTTTCCTAACCACGGGGGCACTCCAGCACTGAAGACTGACAGCAGCCCTCTGCTTTCCGGCAGCTTTGAGGCTGGGGCTGCCCTTTGTTGCCGAGAATTGCCACTGTTCGCAGAGCTTCCGAATCCGAAACTTCAAAACTGCCCTAGTGCGTTTAGTTGCAGGCGAGCGAAAAGAGACCGAAGGAGCACTCTGGCACTTCCCCGGTTTCATCTCCAAGCAGGGAGTTGTGCAGTGTGTGAGGAGTCTACGGGACTTCAGGCTCCAGGAAGGTTACGTGTCCTCGCGCCGTCTCTAAGCGTAGGAGAGTTCAGGGGAAGCTCTACCTCTTCGAGACAGCATGTCATGGCTAGTCTCTGCGTGGCCTAGAGAAAGGGCGGGTGAGTAAAAGGGTACCCGGAACGGACACCAGGAGAAGAGTGTTTTCCTTGCAGCCCACGCTCTGCACTGCGTGCCCCTGGCATGGCACCGAAGGCCTGCGAGAGCTGTGTTCCGGAGGTCGCTTGAATGCTTGGGCCAGCTAGCTAGCTGGAGCAAAAGGAGAAGGTTCCCTTTCACTCTGCTTTCAAAGCGGTGACCCGGAGGCACTCGAGAGCCTAATGCTGCGCAGTCGCCCAGAATGGGGGATCCTGTGCGCAGCGTTCCTCTATGGGGCACGGGGAGGAGGAAACGCATACTGGAGCTCCTGCCCCCACCTGCCCCAGAGTCAGTGCACAGCCCCTGCACTCCTCAATGCGTGGACGGGCTAGCTGAAGGATACTTGGAACCCTGTGGAGGGCTCTAGCTTTCCCTTTGGCCATGAGGGCTCTGGGATGCCTCCTGCAGGGCACAGGACACGTTCCCTTTCTCTAGGAACCCTCTCTCGTCGCTCCACACAGGCCTTCCAGAAGTGAAGCCCACACAGGCAGCCACACTCTCCCGCAGGAAACTTGGACGCTGCACGTAGCCTGCTCTCCAGCGGGGGAAAGAGGGCTTTCTTTGCTCACTAGGTCACCGGCATCAGAGTGGCGCCCTGCAGAGTCCGGGTAGTTTCTGACAGAGGCCAAGAGTCTCAGGCGGCACCCTGCCCGTCCCTGTTAAGACGCCGTACCAGGGCAATTCTGCATGGGACGGGGAGACTAGCGTGACGTACTTAGTGCCTTGGGCTAGGCCTCGCCGTCCGTACGCCTTGCCGAAAGCTAGTGGGTGCTTCAGGGGAGCAGTGTGCCTTGGCCAGGCTGCTTCGAAAGGCAACTGTCTGCCTGGCGTAGGGAGACAGCAAGCAAGGGCTCCCATTCGAAAGCCCACCGAGAGGGTTGCTTCCTTGCCGCCCAGGTTCAGCGCTGGCAACCACTGGCCGTACACCTCAAAGACCTGCCGGACCTGTGTTCGGGCGGCCGTTAGCAAGCTCGGACGTCTAGCTCTGCCACGAAGGAAGCAGTGTGTCGCCTTTCTCTCCGCCTTACGAGCTGCCATCCGGAGGCCCAAGGTCCCTGGACGTTGTGAAGTCGCCCTTGGAAGAGACGTTCGCGCTGCAGTCTTCCTCCACGGCAGGGGCCTAGGAGGCAGGAGGCCTAGGAGACCTGGAAAGCTCACTAGCGTGAAGGCCCTGCGTGGACTACGTTTTCACGGGAAAGGCTGCACGCCCAAGCTTGTGCATGCAGTCCCTGGGCCTCACTATGAGCCTGCCCGGCACAGTCGTGTTCCCTTTAGCACTGGCGCCTTGGCGATGCCTCCTGCAAGGACAGGCAAGCACCGTGTTGCTCTCAGGAGAGCGCCCTTTTCCTAACCACGGGGGCACTCCAGCACTGAAGACTGACAGCAGCCCTCTGCTTTCCGGCAGCTTTGAGGCTGGGGCTGCCCTTTGTTGCCGAGAATTGCCACTGTTCGCAGAGCTTCCGAATCCGAAACTTCAAAACTGCCCTAGTGCGTTTAGTTGCAGGCGAGCGAAAAGAGACCGAAGGAGCACTCTGGCACTTCCCCGGTTTCATCTCCAAGCAGGGAGTTGTGCAGTGTGTGAGGAGTCTACGGGACTTCAGGCTCCAGGAAGGTTACGTGTCCTCGCGCCGTCTCTAAGCGTAGGAGAGTTCAGGGGAAGCTCTACCTCTTCGAGACAGCATGTCATGGCTAGTCTCTGCGTGGCCTAGAGAAAGGGCGGGTGAGTAAAAGGGTACCCGGAACGGACACCAGGAGAAGAGTGTTTTCCTTGCAGCCCACGCTCTGCACTGCGTGCCCCTGGCATGGCACCGAAGGCCTGCGAGAGCTGTGTTCCGGAGGTCGCTTGAATGCTTGGGCCAGCTAGCTAGCTGGAGCAAAAGGAGAAGGTTCCCTTTCACTCTGCTTTCAAAGCGGTGACCCGGAGGCACTCGAGAGCCTAATGCTGCGCAGTCGCCCAGAATGGGGGATCCTGTGCGCAGCGTTCCTCTATGGGGCACGGGGAGGAGGAAACGCATACTGGAGCTCCTGCCCCCACCTGCCCCAGAGTCAGTGCACAGCCCCTGCACTCCTCAATGCGTGGACGGGCTAGCTGAAGGATACTTGGAACCCTGTGGAGGGCTCTAGCTTTCCCTTTGGCCATGAGGGCTCTGGGATGCCTCCTGCAGGGCACAGGACACGTTCCCTTTCTCTAGGAACCCTCTCTCGTCGCTCCACACAGGCCTTCCAGAAGTGAAGCCCACACAGGCAGCCACACTCTCCCGCAGGAAACTTGGACGCTGCACGTAGCCTGCTCTCCAGCGGGGGAAAGAGGGCTTTCTTTGCTCACTAGGTCACCGGCATCAGAGTGGCGCCCTGCAGAGTCCGGGTAGTTTCTGACAGAGGCCAAGAGTCTCAGGCGGCACCCTGCCCGTCCCTGTTAAGACGCCGTACCAGGGCAATTCTGCATGGGACGGGGAGACTAGCGTGACGTACTTAGTGCCTTGGGCTAGGCCTCGCCGTCCGTACGCCTTGCCGAAAGCTAGTGGGTGCTTCAGGGGAGCAGTGTGCCTTGGCCAGGCTGCTTCGAAAGGCAACTGTCTGCCTGGCGTAGGGAGACAGCAAGCAAGGGCTCCCATTCGAAAGCCCACCGAGAGGGTTGCTTCCTTGCCGCCCAGGTTCAGCGCTGGCAACCACTGGCCGTACACCTCAAAGACCTGCCGGACCTGTGTTCGGGCGGCCGTTAGCAAGCTCGGACGTCTAGCTCTGCCACGAAGGAAGCAGTGTGTCGCCTTTCTCTCCGCCTTACGAGCTGCCATCCGGAGGCCCAAGGTCCCTGGACGTTGTGAAGTCGCCCTTGGAAGAGACGTTCGCGCTGCAGTCTTCCTCCACGGCAGGGGCCTAGGAGGCAGGAGGCCTAGGAGACCTGGAAAGCTCACTAGCGTGAAGGCCCTGCGTGGACTACGTTTTCACGGGAAAGGCTGCACGCCCAAGCTTGTGCATGCAGTCCCTGGGCCTCACTATGAGCCTGCCCGGCACAGTCGTGTTCCCTTTAGCACTGGCGCCTTGGCGATGCCTCCTGCAAGGACAGGCAAGCACCGTGTTGCTCTCAGGAGAGCGCCCTTTTCCTAACCACGGGGGCACTCCAGCACTGAAGACTGACAGCAGCCCTCTGCTTTCCGGCAGCTTTGAGGCTGGGGCTGCCCTTTGTTGCCGAGAATTGCCACTGTTCGCAGAGCTTCCGAATCCGAAACTTCAAAACTGCCCTAGTGCGTTTAGTTGCAGGCGAGCGAAAAGAGACCGAAGGAGCACTCTGGCACTTCCCCGGTTTCATCTCCAAGCAGGGAGTTGTGCAGTGTGTGAGGAGTCTACGGGACTTCAGGCTCCAGGAAGGTTACGTGTCCTCGCGCCGTCTCTAAGCGTAGGAGAGTTCAGGGGAAGCTCTACCTCTTCGAGACAGCATGTCATGGCTAGTCTCTGCGTGGCCTAGAGAAAGGGCGGGTGAGTAAAAGGGTACCCGGAACGGACACCAGGAGAAGAGTGTTTTCCTTGCAGCCCACGCTCTGCACTGCGTGCCCCTGGCATGGCACCGAAGGCCTGCGAGAGCTGTGTTCCGGAGGTCGCTTGAATGCTTGGGCCAGCTAGCTAGCTGGAGCAAAAGGAGAAGGTTCCCTTTCACTCTGCTTTCAAAGCGGTGACCCGGAGGCACTCGAGAGCCTAATGCTGCGCAGTCGCCCAGAATGGGGGATCCTGTGCGCAGCGTTCCTCTATGGGGCACGGGGAGGAGGAAACGCATACTGGAGCTCCTGCCCCCACCTGCCCCAGAGTCAGTGCACAGCCCCTGCACTCCTCAATGCGTGGACGGGCTAGCTGAAGGATACTTGGAACCCTGTGGAGGGCTCTAGCTTTCCCTTTGGCCATGAGGGCTCTGGGATGCCTCCTGCAGGGCACAGGACACGTTCCCTTTCTCTAGGAACCCTCTCTCGTCGCTCCACACAGGCCTTCCAGAAGTGAAGCCCACACAGGCAGCCACACTCTCCCGCAGGAAACTTGGACGCTGCACGTAGCCTGCTCTCCAGCGGGGGAAAGAGGGCTTTCTTTGCTCACTAGGTCACCGGCATCAGAGTGGCGCCCTGCAGAGTCCGGGTAGTTTCTGACAGAGGCCAAGAGTCTCAGGCGGCACCCTGCCCGTCCCTGTTAAGACGCCGTACCAGGGCAATTCTGCATGGGACGGGGAGACTAGCGTGACGTACTTAGTGCCTTGGGCTAGGCCTCGCCGTCCGTACGCCTTGCCGAAAGCTAGTGGGTGCTTCAGGGGAGCAGTGTGCCTTGGCCAGGCTGCTTCGAAAGGCAACTGTCTGCCTGGCGTAGGGAGACAGCAAGCAAGGGCTCCCATTCGAAAGCCCACCGAGAGGGTTGCTTCCTTGCCGCCCAGGTTCAGCGCTGGCAACCACTGGCCGTACACCTCAAAGACCTGCCGGACCTGTGTTCGGGCGGCCGTTAGCAAGCTCGGACGTCTAGCTCTGCCACGAAGGAAGCAGTGTGTCGCCTTTCTCTCCGCCTTACGAGCTGCCATCCGGAGGCCCAAGGTCCCTGGACGTTGTGAAGTCGCCCTTGGAAGAGACGTTCGCGCTGCAGTCTTCCTCCACGGCAGGGGCCTAGGAGGCAGGAGGCCTAGGAGACCTGGAAAGCTCACTAGCGTGAAGGCCCTGCGTGGACTACGTTTTCACGGGAAAGGCTGCACGCCCAAGCTTGTGCATGCAGTCCCTGGGCCTCACTATGAGCCTGCCCGGCACAGTCGTGTTCCCTTTAGCACTGGCGCCTTGGCGATGCCTCCTGCAAGGACAGGCAAGCACCGTGTTGCTCTCAGGAGAGCGCCCTTTTCCTAACCACGGGGGCACTCCAGCACTGAAGACTGACAGCAGCCCTCTGCTTTCCGGCAGCTTTGAGGCTGGGGCTGCCCTTTGTTGCCGAGAATTGCCACTGTTCGCAGAGCTTCCGAATCCGAAACTTCAAAACTGCCCTAGTGCGTTTAGTTGCAGGCGAGCGAAAAGAGACCGAAGGAGCACTCTGGCACTTCCCCGGTTTCATCTCCAAGCAGGGAGTTGTGCAGTGTGTGAGGAGTCTACGGGACTTCAGGCTCCAGGAAGGTTACGTGTCCTCGCGCCGTCTCTAAGCGTAGGAGAGTTCAGGGGAAGCTCTACCTCTTCGAGACAGCATGTCATGGCTAGTCTCTGCGTGGCCTAGAGAAAGGGCGGGTGAGTAAAAGGGTAGCCGGAACGGACACCAGGAGAAGAGTGTTTTCCTTGCAGCCCACGCTCTGCACTGCGTGCCCCTGGCATGGCACCGAAGGCCTGCGAGAGCTGTGTTCCGGAGGTCGCTTGAATGCTTGGGCCAGCTAGCTAGCTGGAGCAAAAGGAGAAGGTTCCCTTTCACTCTGCTTTCAAAGCGGTGACCCGGAGGCACTCGAGAGCCTAATGCTGCGCAGTCGCCCAGAATGGGGGATCCTGTGCGCAGCGTTCCTCTATGGGGCACGGGGAGGAGGAAACGCATACTGGAGCTCCTGCCCCCACCTGCCCCAGAGTCAGTGCACAGCCCCTGCACTCCTCAATGCGTGGACGGGCTAGCTGAAGGATACTTGGAACCCTGTGGAGGGCTCTAGCTTTCCCTTTGGCCATGAGGGCTCTGGGATGCCTCCTGCAGGGCACAGGACACGTTCCCTTTCTCTAGGAACCCTCTCTCGTCGCTCCACACAGGCCTTCCAGAAGTGAAGCCCACACAGGCAGCCACACTCTCCCGCAGGAAACTTGGACGCTGCACGTAGCCTGCTCTCCAGCGGGGGAAAGAGGGCTTTCTTTGCTCACTAGGTCACCGGCATCAGAGTGGCGCCCTGCAGAGTCCGGGTAGTTTCTGACAGAGGCCAAGAGTCTCAGGCGGCACCCTGCCCGTCCCTGTTAAGACGCCGTACCAGGGCAATTCTGCATGGGACGGGGAGACTAGCGTGACGTACTTAGTGCCTTGGGCTAGGCCTCGCCGTCCGTACGCCTTGCCGAAAGCTAGTGGGTGCTTCAGGGGAGCAGTGTGCCTTGGCCAGGCTGCTTCGAAAGGCAACTGTCTGCCTGGCGTAGGGAGACAGCAAGCAAGGGCTCCCATTCGAAAGCCCACCGAGAGGGTTGCTTCCTTGCCGCCCAGGTTCAGCGCTGGCAACCACTGGCCGTACACCTCAAAGACCTGCCGGACCTGTGTTCGGGCGGCCGTTAGCAAGCTCGGACGTCTAGCTCTGCCACGAAGGAAGCAGTGTGTCGCCTTTCTCTCCGCCTTACGAGCTGCCATCCGGAGGCCCAAGGTCCCTGGACGTTGTGAAGTCGCCCTTGGAAGAGACGTTCGCGCTGCAGTCTTCCTCCACGGCAGGGGCCTAGGAGGCAGGAGGCCTAGGAGACCTGGAAAGCTCACTAGCGTGAAGGCCCTGCGTGGACTACGTTTTCACGGGAAAGGCTGCACGCCCAAGCTTGTGCATGCAGTCCCTGGGCCTCACTATGAGCCTGCCCGGCACAGTCGTGTTCCCTTTAGCACTGGCGCCTTGGCGATGCCTCCTGCAAGGACAGGCAAGCACCGTGTTGCTCTCAGGAGAGCGCCCTTTTCCTAACCACGGGGGCACTCCAGCACTGAAGACTGACAGCAGCCCTCTGCTTTCCGGCAGCTTTGAGGCTGGGGCTGCCCTTTGTTGCCGAGAATTGCCACTGTTCGCAGAGCTTCCGAATCCGAAACTTCAAAACTGCCCTAGTGCGTTTAGTTGCAGGCGAGCGAAAAGAGACCGAAGGAGCACTCTGGCACTTCCCCGGTTTCATCTCCAAGCAGGGAGTTGTGCAGTGTGTGAGGAGTCTACGGGACTTCAGGCTCCAGGAATGTTACGTGTCCTCGCGCCGTCTCTAAGCGTAGGAGAGTTCAGGGGAAGCTCTACCTCTTCGAGACAGCATGTCATGGCTAGTCTCTGCGTGGCCTAGAGAAAGGGCGGGTGAGTAAAAGGGTACCCGGAACGGACACCAGGAGAAGAGTGTTTTCCTTGCAGCCCACGCTCTGCACTGCGTGCCCCTGGCATGGCACCGAAGGCCTGCGAGAGCTGTGTTCCGGAGGTCGCTTGAATGCTTGGGCCAGCTAGCTAGCTGGAGCAAAAGGAGAAGGTTCCCTTTCACTCTGCTTTCAAAGCGGTGACCCGGAGGCACTCGAGAGCCTAATGCTGCGCAGTCGCCCAGAATGGGGGATCCTGTGCGCAGCGTTCCTCTATGGGGCACGGGGAGGAGGAAACGCATACTGGAGCTCCTGCCCCCACCTGCCCCAGAGTCAGTGCACAGCCCCTGCACTCCTCAATGCGTGGACGGGCTAGCTGAAGGATACTTGGAACCCTGTGGAGGGCTCTAGCTTTCCCTTTGGCCATGAGGGCTCTGGGATGCCTCCTGCAGGGCACAGGACACGTTCCCTTTCTCTAGGAACCCTCTCTCGTCGCTCCACACAGGCCTTCCAGAAGTGAAGCCCACACAGGCAGCCACACTCTCCCGCAGGAAACTTGGACGCTGCACGTAGCCTGCTCTCCAGCGGGGGAAAGAGGGCTTTCTTTGCTCACTAGGTCACCGGCATCAGAGTGGCGCCCTGCAGAGTCCGGGTAGTTTCTGACAGAGGCCAAGAGTCTCAGGCGGCACCCTGCCCGTCCCTGTTAAGACGCCGTACCAGGGCAATTCTGCATGGGACGGGGAGACTAGCGTGACGTACTTAGTGCCTTGGGCTAGGCCTCGCCGTCCGTACGCCTTGCCGAAAGCTAGTGGGTGCTTCAGGGGAGCAGTGTGCCTTGGCCAGGCTGCTTCGAAAGGCAACTGTCTGCCTGGCGTAGGGAGACAGCAAGCAAGGGCTCCCATTCGAAAGCCCACCGAGAGGGTTGCTTCCTTGCCGCCCAGGTTCAGCGCTGGCAACCACTGGCCGTACACCTCAAAGACCTGCCGGACCTGTGTTCGGGCGGCCGTTAGCAAGCTCGGACGTCTAGCTCTGCCACGAAGGAAGCAGTGTGTCGCCTTTCTCTCCGCCTTACGAGCTGCCATCCGGAGGCCCAAGGTCCCTGGACGTTGTGAAGTCGCCCTTGGAAGAGACGTTCGCGCTGCAGTCTTCCTCCACGGCAGGGGCCTAGGAGGCAGGAGGCCTAGGAGACCTGGAAAGCTCACTAGCGTGAAGGCCCTGCGTGGACTACGTTTTCACGGGAAAGGCTGCACGCCCAAGCTTGTGCATGCAGTCCCTGGGCCTCACTATGAGCCTGCCCGGCACAGTCGTGTTCCCTTTAGCACTGGCGCCTTGGCGATGCCTCCTGCAAGGACAGGCAAGCACCGTGTTGCTCTCAGGAGAGCGCCCTTTTCCTAACCACGGGGGCACTCCAGCACTGAAGACTGACAGCAGCCCTCTGCTTTCCGGCAGCTTTGAGGCTGGGGCTGCCCTTTGTTGCCGAGAATTGCCACTGTTCGCAGAGCTTCCGAATCCGAAACTTCAAAACTGCCCTAGTGCGTTTAGTTGCAGGCGAGCGAAAAGAGACCGAAGGAGCACTCTGGCACTTCCCCGGTTTCATCTCCAAGCAGGGAGTTGTGCAGTGTGTGAGGAGTCTACGGGACTTCAGGCTCCAGGAAGGTTACGTGTCCTCGCGCCGTCTCTAAGCGTAGGAGAGTTCAGGGGAAGCTCTACCTCTTCGAGACAGCATGTCATGGCTAGTCTCTGCGTGGCCTAGAGAAAGGGCGGGTGAGTAAAAGGGTACCCGGAACGGACACCAGGAGAAGAGTGTTTTCCTTGCAGCCCACGCTCTGCACTGCGTGCCCCTGGCATGGCACCGAAGGCCTGCGAGAGCTGTGTTCCGGAGGTCGCTTGAATGCTTGGGCCAGCTAGCTAGCTGGAGCAAAAGGAGAAGGTTCCCTTTCACTCTGCTTTCAAAGCGGTGACCCGGAGGCACTCGAGAGCCTAATGCTGCGCAGTCGCCCAGAATGGGGGATCCTGTGCGCAGCGTTCCTCTATGGGGCACGGGGAGGAGGAAACGCATACTGGAGCTCCTGCCCCCACCTGCCCCAGAGTCAGTGCACAGCCCCTGCACTCCTCAATGCGTGGACGGGCTAGCTGAAGGATACTTGGAACCCTGTGGAGGGCTCTAGCTTTCCCTTTGGCCATGAGGGCTCTGGGATGCCTCCTGCAGGGCACAGGACACGTTCCCTTTCTCTAGGAACCCTCTCTCGTCGCTCCACACAGGCCTTCCAGAAGTGAAGCCCACACAGGCAGCCACACTCTCCCGCAGGAAACTTGGACGCTGCACGTAGCCTGCTCTCCAGCGGGGGAAAGAGGGCTTTCTTTGCTCACTAGGTCACCGGCATCAGAGTGGCGCCCTGCAGAGTCCGGGTAGTTTCTGACAGAGGCCAAGAGTCTCAGGCGGCACCCTGCCCGTCCCTGTTAAGACGCCGTACCAGGGCAATTCTGCATGGGACGGGGAGACTAGCGTGACGTACTTAGTGCCTTGGGCTAGGCCTCGCCGTCCGTACGCCTTGCCGAAAGCTAGTGGGTGCTTCAGGGGAGCAGTGTGCCTTGGCCAGGCTGCTTCGAAAGGCAACTGTCTGCCTGGCGTAGGGAGACAGCAAGCAAGGGCTCCCATTCGAAAGCCCACCGAGAGGGTTGCTTCCTTGCCGCCCAGGTTCAGCGCTGGCAACCACTGGCCGTACACCTCAAAGACCTGCCGGACCTGTGTTCGGGCGGCCGTTAGCAAGCTCGGACGTCTAGCTCTGCCACGAAGGAAGCAGTGTGTCGCCTTTCTCTCCGCCTTACGAGCTGCCATCCGGAGGCCCAAGGTCCCTGGACGTTGTGAAGTCGCCCTTGGAAGAGACGTTCGCGCTGCAGTCTTCCTCCACGGCAGGGGCCTAGGAGGCAGGAGGCCTAGGAGACCTGGAAAGCTCACTAGCGTGAAGGCCCTGCGTGGACTACGTTTTCACGGGAAAGGCTGCACGCCCAAGCTTGTGCATGCAGTCCCTGGGCCTCACTATGAGCCTGCCCGGCACAGTCGTGTTCCCTTTAGCACTGGCGCCTTGGCGATGCCTCCTGCAAGGACAGGCAAGCACCGTGTTGCTCTCAGGAGAGCGCCCTTTTCCTAACCACGGGGGCACTCCAGCACTGAAGACTGACAGCAGCCCTCTGCTTTCCGGCAGCTTTGAGGCTGGGGCTGCCCTTTGTTGCCGAGAATTGCCACTGTTCGCAGAGCTTCCGAATCCGAAACTTCAAAACTGCCCTAGTGCGTTTAGTTGCAGGCGAGCGAAAAGAGACCGAAGGAGCACTCTGGCACTTCCCCGGTTTCATCTCCAAGCAGGGAGTTGTGCAGTGTGTGAGGAGTCTACGGGACTTCAGGCTCCAGGAAGGTTACGTGTCCTCGCGCCGTCTCTAAGCGTAGGAGAGTTCAGGGGAAGCTCTACCTCTTCGAGACAGCATGTCATGGCTAGTCTCTGCGTGGCCTAGAGAAAGGGCGGGTGAGTAAAAGGGTACCCGGAACGGACACCAGGAGAAGAGTGTTTTCCTTGCAGCCCACGCTCTGCACTGCGTGCCCCTGGCATGGCACCGAAGGCCTGCGAGAGCTGTGTTCCGGAGGTCGCTTGAATGCTTGGGCCAGCTAGCTAGCTGGAGCAAAAGGAGAAGGTTCCCTTTCACTCTGCTTTCAAAGCGGTGACCCGGAGGCACTCGAGAGCCTAATGCTGCGCAGTCGCCCAGAATGGGGGATCCTGTGCGCAGCGTTCCTCTATGGGGCACGGGGAGGAGGAAACGCATACTGGAGCTCCTGCCCCCACCTGCCCCAGAGTCAGTGCACAGCCCCTGCACTCCTCAATGCGTGGACGGGCTAGCTGAAGGATACTTGGAACCCTGTGGAGGGCTCTAGCTTTCCCTTTGGCCATGAGGGCTCTGGGATGCCTCCTGCAGGGCACAGGACACGTTCCCTTTCTCTAGGAACCCTCTCTCGTCGCTCCACACAGGCCTTCCAGAAGTGAAGCCCACACAGGCAGCCACACTCTCCCGCAGGAAACTTGGACGCTGCACGTAGCCTGCTCTCCAGCGGGGGAAAGAGGGCTTTCTTTGCTCACTAGGTCACCGGCATCAGAGTGGCGCCCTGCAGAGTCCGGGTAGTTTCTGACAGAGGCCAAGAGTCTCAGGCGGCACCCTGCCCGTCCCTGTTAAGACGCCGTACCAGGGCAATTCTGCATGGGACGGGGAGACTAGCGTGACGTACTTAGTGCCTTGGGCTAGGCCTCGCCGTCCGTACGCCTTGCCGAAAGCTAGTGGGTGCTTCAGGGGAGCAGTGTGCCTTGGCCAGGCTGCTTCGAAAGGCAACTGTCTGCCTGGCGTAGGGAGACAGCAAGCAAGGGCTCCCATTCGAAAGCCCACCGAGAGGGTTGCTTCCTTGCCGCCCAGGTTCAGCGCTGGCAACCACTGGCCGTACACCTCAAAGACCTGCCGGACCTGTGTTCGGGCGGCCGTTAGCAAGCTCGGACGTCTAGCTCTGCCACGAAGGAAGCAGTGTGTCGCCTTTCTCTCCGCCTTACGAGCTGCCATCCGGAGGCCCAAGGTCCCTGGACGTTGTGAAGTCGCCCTTGGAAGAGACGTTCGCGCTGCAGTCTTCCTCCACGGCAGGGGCCTAGGAGGCAGGAGGCCTAGGAGACCTGGAAAGCTCACTAGCGTGAAGGCCCTGCGTGGACTACGTTTTCACGGGAAAGGCTGCACGCCCAAGCTTGTGCATGCAGTCCCTGGGCCTCACTATGAGCCTGCCCGGCACAGTCGTGTTCCCTTTAGCACTGGCGCCTTGGCGATGCCTCCTGCAAGGACAGGCAAGCACCGTGTTGCTCTCAGGAGAGCGCCCTTTTCCTAACCACGGGGGCACTCCAGCACTGAAGACTGACAGCAGCCCTCTGCTTTCCGGCAGCTTTGAGGCTGGGGCTGCCCTTTGTTGCCGAGAATTGCCACTGTTCGCAGAGCTTCCGAATCCGAAACTTCAAAACTGCCCTAGTGCGTTTAGTTGCAGGCGAGCGAAAAGAGACCGAAGGAGCACTCTGGCACTTCCCCGGTTTCATCTCCAAGCAGGGAGTTGTGCAGTGTGTGAGGAGTCTACGGGACTTCAGGCTCCAGGAAGGTTACGTGTCCTCGCGCCGTCTCTAAGCGTAGGAGAGTTCAGGGGAAGCTCTACCTCTTCGAGACAGCATGTCATGGCTAGTCTCTGCGTGGCCTAGAGAAAGGGCGGGTGAGTAAAAGGGTACCCGGAACGGACACCAGGAGAAGAGTGTTTTCCTTGCAGCCCACGCTCTGCACTGCGTGCCCCTGGCATGGCACCGAAGGCCTGCGAGAGCTGTGTTCCGGAGGTCGCTTGAATGCTTGGGCCAGCTAGCTAGCTGGAGCAAAAGGAGAAGGTTCCCTTTCACTCTGCTTTCAAAGCGGTGACCCGGAGGCACTCGAGAGCCTAATGCTGCGCAGTCGCCCAGAATGGGGGATCCTGTGCGCAGCGTTCCTCTATGGGGCACGGGGAGGAGGAAACGCATACTGGAGCTCCTGCCCCCACCTGCCCCAGAGTCAGTGCACAGCCCCTGCACTCCTCAATGCGTGGACGGGCTAGCTGAAGGATACTTGGAACCCTGTGGAGGGCTCTAGCTTTCCCTTTGGCCATGAGGGCTCTGGGATGCCTCCTGCAGGGCACAGGACACGTTCCCTTTCTCTAGGAACCCTCTCTCGTCGCTCCACACAGGCCTTCCAGAAGTGAAGCCCACACAGGCAGCCACACTCTCCCGCAGGAAACTTGGACGCTGCACGTAGCCTGCTCTCCAGCGGGGGAAAGAGGGCTTTCTTTGCTCACTAGGTCACCGGCATCAGAGTGGCGCCCTGCAGAGTCCAGGTAGTTTCTGACAGAGGCCAAGAGTCTCAGGCGGCACCCTGCCCGTCCCTGTTAAGACGCCGTACCAGGGCAATTCTGCATGGGACGGGGAGACTAGCGTGACGTACTTAGTGCCTTGGGCTAGGCCTCGCCGTCCGTACGCCTTGCCGAAAGCTAGTGGGTGCTTCAGGGGAGCAGTGTGCCTTGGCCAGGCTGCTTCGAAAGGCAACTGTCTGCCTGGCGTAGGGAGACAGCAAGCAAGGGCTCCCATTCGAAAGCCCACCGAGAGGGTTGCTTCCTTGCCGCCCAGGTTCAGCGCTGGCAACCACTGGCCGTACACCTCAAAGACCTGCCGGACCTGTGTTCGGGCGGCCGTTAGCAAGCTCGGACGTCTAGCTCTGCCACGAAGGAAGCAGTGTGTCGCCTTTCTCTCCGCCTTACGAGCTGCCATCCGGAGGCCCAAGGTCCCTGGACGTTGTGAAGTCGCCCTTGGAAGAGACGTTCGCGCTGCAGTCTTCCTCCACGGCAGGGGCCTAGGAGGCAGGAGGCCTAGGAGACCTGGAAAGCTCACTAGCGTGAAGGCCCTGCGTGGACTACGTTTTCACGGGAAAGGCTGCACGCCCAAGCTTGTGCATGCAGTCCCTGGGCCTCACTATGAGCCTGCCCGGCACAGTCGTGTTCCCTTTAGCACTGGCGCCTTGGCGATGCCTCCTGCAAGGACAGGCAAGCACCGTGTTGCTCTCAGGAGAGCGCCCTTTTCCTAACCACGGGGGCACTCCAGCACTGAAGACTGACAGCAGCCCTCTGCTTTCCGGCAGCTTTGAGGCTGGGGCTGCCCTTTGTTGCCGAGAATTGCCACTGTTCGCAGAGCTTCCGAATCCGAAACTTCAAAACTGCCCTAGTGCGTTTAGTTGCAGGCGAGCGAAAAGAGACCGAAGGAGCACTCTGGCACTTCCCCGGTTTCATCTCCAAGCAGGGAGTTGTGCAGTGTGTGAGGAGTCTACGGGACTTCAGGCTCCAGGAAGGTTACGTGTCCTCGCGCCGTCTCTAAGCGTAGGAGAGTTCAGGGGAAGCTCTACCTCTTCGAGACAGCATGTCATGGCTAGTCTCTGCGTGGCCTAGAGAAAGGGCGGGTGAGTAAAAGGGTAGCCGGAACGGACACCAGGAGAAGAGTGTTTTCCTTGCAGCCCACGCTCTGCACTGCGTGCCCCTGGCATGGCACCGAAGGCCTGCGAGAGCTGTGTTCCGGAGGTCGCTTGAATGCTTGGGCCAGCTAGCTAGCTGGAGCAAAAGGAGAAGGTTCCCTTTCACTCTGCTTTCAAAGCGGTGACCCGGAGGCACTCGAGAGCCTAATGCTGCGCAGTCGCCCAGAATGGGGGATCCTGTGCGCAGCGTTCCTCTATGGGGCACGGGGAGGAGGAAACGCATACTGGAGCTCCTGCCCCCACCTGCCCCAGAGTCAGTGCACAGCCCCTGCACTCCTCAATGCGTGGACGGGCTAGCTGAAGGATACTTGGAACCCTGTGGAGGGCTCTAGCTTTCCCTTTGGCCATGAGGGCTCTGGGATGCCTCCTGCAGGGCACAGGACACGTTCCCTTTCTCTAGGAACCCTCTCTCGTCGCTCCACACAGGCCTTCCAGAAGTGAAGCCCACACAGGCAGCCACACTCTCCCGCAGGAAACTTGGACGCTGCACGTAGCCTGCTCTCCAGCGGGGGAAAGAGGGCTTTCTTTGCTCACTAGGTCACCGGCATCAGAGTGGCGCCCTGCAGAGTCCAGGTAGTTTCTGACAGAGGCCAAGAGTCTCAGGCGGCACCCTGCCCGTCCCTGTTAAGACGCCGTACCAGGGCAATTCTGCATGGGACGGGGAGACTAGCGTGACGTACTTAGTGCCTTGGGCTAGGCCTCGCCGTCCGTACGCCTTGCCGAAAGCTAGTGGGTGCTTCAGGGGAGCAGTGTGCCTTGGCCAGGCTGCTTCGAAAGGCAACTGTCTGCCTGGCGTAGGGAGACAGCAAGCAAGGGCTCCCATTCGAAAGCCCACCGAGAGGGTTGCTTCCTTGCCGCCCAGGTTCAGCGCTGGCAACCACTGGCCGTACACCTCAAAGACCTGCCGGACCTGTGTTCGGGCGGCCGTTAGCAAGCTCGGACGTCTAGCTCTGCCACGAAGGAAGCAGTGTGTCGCCTTTCTCTCCGCCTTACGAGCTGCCATCCGGAGGCCCAAGGTCCCTGGACGTTGTGAAGTCGCCCTTGGAAGAGACGTTCGCGCTGCAGTCTTCCTCCACGGCAGGGGCCTAGGAGGCAGGAGGCCTAGGAGACCTGGAAAGCTCACTAGCGTGAAGGCCCTGCGTGGACTACGTTTTCACGGGAAAGGCTGCACGCCCAAGCTTGTGCATGCAGTCCCTGGGCCTCACTATGAGCCTGCCCGGCACAGTCGTGTTCCCTTTAGCACTGGCGCCTTGGCGATGCCTCCTGCAAGGACAGGCAAGCACCGTGTTGCTCTCAGGAGAGCGCCCTTTTCCTAACCACGGGGGCACTCCAGCACTGAAGACTGACAGCAGCCCTCTGCTTTCCGGCAGCTTTGAGGCTGGGGCTGCCCTTTGTTGCCGAGAATTGCCACTGTTCGCAGAGCTTCCGAATCCGAAACTTCAAAACTGCCCTAGTGCGTTTAGTTGCAGGCGAGCGAAAAGAGACCGAAGGAGCACTCTGGCACTTCCCCGGTTTCATCTCCAAGCAGGGAGTTGTGCAGTGTGTGAGGAGTCTACGGGACTTCAGGCTCCAGGAAGGTTACGTGTCCTCGCGCCGTCTCTAAGCGTAGGAGAGTTCAGGGGAAGCTCTACCTCTTCGAGACAGCATGTCATGGCTAGTCTCTGCGTGGCCTAGAGAAAGGGCGGGTGAGTAAAAGGGTAGCCGGAACGGACACCAGGAGAAGAGTGTTTTCCTTGCAGCCCACGCTCTGCACTGCGTGCCCCTGGCATGGCACCGAAGGCCTGCGAGAGCTGTGTTCCGGAGGTCGCTTGAATGCTTGGGCCAGCTAGCTAGCTGGAGCAAAAGGAGAAGGTTCCCTTTCACTCTGCTTTCAAAGCGGTGACCCGGAGGCACTCGAGAGCCTAATGCTGCGCAGTCGCCCAGAATGGGGGATCCTGTGCGCAGCGTTCCTCTATGGGGCACGGGGAGGAGGAAACGCATACTGGAGCTCCTGCCCCCACCTGCCCCAGAGTCAGTGCACAGCCCCTGCACTCCTCAATGCGTGGACGGGCTAGCTGAAGGATACTTGGAACCCTGTGGAGGGCTCTAGCTTTCCCTTTGGCCATGAGGGCTCTGGGATGCCTCCTGCAGGGCACAGGACACGTTCCCTTTCTCTAGGAACCCTCTCTCGTCGCTCCACACAGGCCTTCCAGAAGTGAAGCCCACACAGGCAGCCACACTCTCCCGCAGGAAACTTGGACGCTGCACGTAGCCTGCTCTCCAGCGGGGGAAAGAGGGCTTTCTTTGCTCACTAGGTCACCGGCATCAGAGTGGCGCCCTGCAGAGTCCAGGTAGTTTCTGACAGAGGCCAAGAGTCTCAGGCGGCACCCTGCCCGTCCCAGTTAAGACGCCGTACCAGGGCAATTCTGCATGGGACGGGGAGACTAGCGTGACGTACTTAGTGCCTTGGGCTAGGCCTCGCCGTCCGTACGCCTTGCCGAAAGCTAGTGGGTGCTTCAGGGGAGCAGTGTGCCTTGGCCAGGCTGCTTCGAAAGGCAACTGTCTGCTTGGCGTAGGGAGACAGCAAGCAAGGGCTCCCATTCGAAAGCCCACCGAGAGGGTTGCTTCATTGCCGCCCAGGTTCAGCGCTGGCAACCACTGGCCGTACACCTCAAAGACCTGCCGGACCTGTGTTCGGGCGGCCGTTAGCAAGCTCGGACGTCTAGCTCTGCCACGAAGGAAGCAGTGTGTCGCCTTTCTCTCCGCCGTACGAGCTGCCATCCGGAGGCCCAAGGTCCCTGGACGTTGTGAAGTCGCCCTCGGAAGAGACGTTCGCGCTGCAGTCTTCCTCCACGGCAGGGGCCTAGGAGGCAGGAGGCCTAGGAGACCTGGAAAGCTCACTAGCGTGAAGGCCCTGCGTGGACTACGTTTTCACGGGAAAGGCTGCACGCCCAAGCTTGTGCATGCAGTCCCTGGGCCTCACTATGAGCCTGCCCGGCACAGTCGTGTTCCCTTTAGCACTGGCGCCTTGGCGATGCCTCCTGCAAGGACAGGCAAGCACCGTGTTGCTCTCAGGAGAGCGCCCTTTTCCTAACCACGGGGGCACTCCAGCACTGAAGACTGACAGCAGCCCTCTGCTTTCCGGCAGCTTTGAGGCTGGGGCTGCCCTTTGTTGCCGAGAATTGCCACTGTTCGCAGAGCTTCCGAATCCGAAACTTCAAAACTGCCCTAGTGCGTTTAGTTGCAGGCGAGCGAAAAGAGACCGAAGGAGCACTCTGGCACTTCCCCGGTTTCATCTCCAAGCAGGGAGTTGTGCAGTGTGTGAGGAGTCTACGGGACTTCAGGCTCCAGGAAGGTTACGTGTCCTCGCGCCGTCTCTAAGCGTAGGAGAGTTCAGGGGAAGCTCTACCTCTTCGAGACAGCATGTCATGGCTAGTCTCTGCGTGGCCTAGAGAAAGGGCGGGTGAGTAAAAGGGTAGCCGGAACGGACACCAGGAGAAGAGTGTTTTCCTTGCAGCCCACGCTCTGCACTGCGTGCCCCTGGCATGGCACCGAAGGCCTGCGAGAGCTGTGTTCCGGAGGTCGCTTGAATGCTTGGGCCAGCTAGCTAGCTGGAGCAAAAGGAGAAGGTTCCCTTTCACTCTGCTTTCAAAGCGGTGACCCGGAGGCACTCGAGAGCCTAATGCTGCGCAGTCGCCCAGAATGGGGGATCCTGTGCGCAGCGTTCCTCTATGGGGCACGGGGACGAGGAAACGCACACTGGAGCTCCTGCCCCCACCTGCCCCAGAGTCAGTGCACAGCCCCTGCACTCCTCAATGCGTGGACGGGCTAGCTGAAGGATACTTGGAACCCTGTGGAGGGCTCTAGCTTTCCCTTTGGCCATGAGGGCTCTGGGATGCCTCCTGCAGGGCACAGGACACGTTCCCTTTCTCTAGGAACCCTCTCTCGTCGCTCCACACAGGCCTTCCAGAAGTGAAGCCCACACAGGCAGCCACACTCTCCCGCAGGAAACTTGGACGCTGCACGTAGCCTGCTCTCCAGCGGGGGAAAGAGGGCTTTCTTTGCTCACTAGGTCACCGGCATCAGAGTGGCGCCCTGCAGAGACCAGGTAGTTTCTGACAGAGGCCAAGAGTCTCAGGCGGCACCCTGCCCGTCCCTGTTAAGACGCCGTACCAGGGCAATTCTGCACGGGACGGGGAGACTAGCGTGACGTACTTAGTGCCTTGGGCTAGGCCTCGCCGTCCGTACGCCTTGCCAAGAGCTAGTGGGTGCTTCAGGGGAGCAGTGTGCCTTGGCCAGGCTGCTTCGAAAGGCAACTGTCTGCTTGGCGTAGGGAGACAGCAAGCAAGGGCTCCCATTCGAAAGCCCACCGAGAGGGTTGCTTCATTGCCGCCCAGGTTCAGCGCTGGCAACCACTGGCCGTACACCTCAAAGACCTGCCGGACCTGTGTTCGGGCGGCCGTTAGCAAGCTCGGACGTCTAGCTCTGCCACGAAGGAAGCAGTGTGTCGCCTTTCTCTCCGCCGTACGAGCTGCCATCCGGAGGCCCAAGGTCCCTGGACGTTGTGAAGTCGCCCTCGGAAGAGACGTTCGCGCTGCAGTCTTCCTCCACGGCAGGGGCCTAGGAGGCAGGAGGCCTAGGAGACCTGGAAAGCTCACTAGCGTGAAGGCCCTGCGTGGACTACGTTTTCACGGGAAAGGCTGCACGCCCAAGCTTGTGCATGCAGTCCCTGGGCCTCACTATGAGCCTGCCCGGCACAGTCGTGTTCCCTTTAGCACTGGCGCCTTGGCGATGCCTCCTGCAAGGACAGGCAAGCACCGTGTTGCTCTCAGGAGAGCGCCCTTTTCCTAACCACGGGGGCACTCCAGCACTGAAGACTGACAGCAGCCCTCTGCTTTCCGGCAGCTTTGAGGCTGGGGCTGCCCTTTGTTGCCGAGAATTGCCACTGTTCGCAGAGCTTCCGAATCCGAAACTTCAAAACTGCCCTAGTGCGTTTAGTTGCAGGCGAGCGAAAAGAGACCGAAGGAGCACTCTGGCACTTCCCCGGTTTCATCTCCAAGCAGGGAGTTGTGCAGTGTGTGAGGAGTCTACGGGACTTCAGGCTCCAGGAAGGTTACGTGTCCTCGCGCCGTCTCTAAGCGTAGGAGAGTTCAGGGGAAGCTCTACCTCTTCGAGACAGCATGTCATGGCTAGTCTCTGCGTGGCCTAGAGAAAGGGCGGGTGAGTAAAAGGGTAGCCGGAACGGACACCAGGAGAAGAGTGTTTTCCTTGCAGCCCACGCTCTGCACTGCGTGCCCCTGGCATGGCACCGAAGGCCTGCGAGAGCTGTGTTCCGGAGGTCGCTTGAATGCTTGGGCCAGCTAGCTAGCTGGAGCAAAAGGAGAAGGTTCCCTTTCACTCTGCTTTCAAAGCGGTGACCCGGAGGCACTCGAGAGCCTAATGCTGCGCAGTCGCCCAGAATGGGGGATCCTGTGCGCAGCGTTCCTCTATGGGGCACGGGGAGGAGGAAACGCACACTGGAGCTCCTGCCCCCACCTGCCCCAGAGTCAGTGCACAGCCCCTGCACTCCTCAATGCGTGGACGGGCTAGCTGAAGGATACTTGGAACCCTGTGGAGGGCTCTAGCTTTCCCTTTGGCCATGAGGGCTCTGGGATGCCTCCTGCAGGGCACAGGACACGTTCCCTTTCTCTAGGAACCCTCTCTCGTCGCTCCACACAGGCCTTCCAGAAGTGAAGCCCACACAGGCAGCCACACTCTCCCGCAGGAAACTTGGACGCTGCACGTAGCCTGCTCTCCAGCGGGGGAAAGAGGGCTTTCTTTGCTCACTAGGTCACCGGCATCAGAGTGGCGCCCTGCAGAGACCAGGTAGTTTCTGACAGAGGCCAAGAGTCTCAGGCGGCACCCTGCCCGTCCCTGTTAAGACGCCGTACCAGGGCAATTCTGCACGGGACGGGGAGACTAGCGTGACGTACTTAGTGCCTTGGGCTAGGCCTCGCCGTCCGTACGCCTTGCCAAGAGCTAGTGGGTGCTTCAGGGGAGCAGTGTGCCTTGGCCAGGCTGCTTCGAAAGGCAACTGTCTGCTTGGCGTAGGGAGACAGCAAGCAAGGGCTCCCATTCGAAAGCCCACCGAGAGGGTTGCTTCATTGCCGCCCAGGTTCAGCGCTGGCAACCACTGGCCGTACACCTCAAAGACCTGCCGGACCTGTGTTCGGGCGGCCGTTAGCAAGCTCGGACGTCTAGCTCTGCCACGAAGGAAGCAGTGTGTCGCCTTTCTCTCCGCCGTACGAGCTGCCATCCGGAGGCCCAAGGTCCCTGGACGTTGTGAAGTCGCCCTCGGAAGAGACGTTCGCGCTGCAGTCTTCCTCCACGGCAGGGGCCTAGGAGGCAGGAGGCCTAGGAGACCTGGAAAGCTCACTAGCGTGAAGGCCCTGCGTGGACTACGTTTTCACGGGAAAGGCTGCACGCCCAAGCTTGTGCATGCAGTCCCTGGGCCTCACTATGAGCCTGCCCGGCACAGTCGTGTTCCCTTTAGCACTGGCGCCTTGGCGATGCCTCCTGCAAGGACAGGCAAGCACCGTGTTGCTCTCAGGAGAGCGCCCTTTTCCTAACCACGGGGGCACTCCAGCACTGAAGACTGACAGCAGCCCTCTGCTTTCCGGCAGCTTTGAGGCTGGGGCTGCCCTTTGTTGCCGAGAATTGCCACTGTTCGCAGAGCTTCCGAATCCGAAACTTCAAAACTGCCCTAGTGCGTTTAGTTGCAGGCGAGCGAAAAGAGACCGAAGGAGCACTCTGGCACTTCCCCGGTTTCATCTCCAAGCAGGGAGTTGTGCAGTGTGTGAGGAGTCTACGGGACTTCAGGCTCCAGGAAGGTTACGTGTCCTCGCGCCGTCTCTAAGCGTAGGAGAGTTCAGGGGAAGCTCTACCTCTTCGAGACAGCATGTCATGGCTAGTCTCTGCGTGGCCTAGAGAAAGGGCGGGTGAGTAAAAGGGTAGCCGGAACGGACACCAGGAGAAGAGTGTTTTCCTTGCAGCCCACGCTCTGCACTGCGTGCCCCTGGCATGGCACCGAAGGCCTGCGAGAGCTGTGTTCCGGAGGTCGCTTGAATGCTTGGGCCAGCTAGCTAGCTGGAGCAAAAGGAGAAGGTTCCCTTTCACTCTGCTTTCAAAGCGGTGACCCGGAGGCACTCGAGAGCCTAATGCTGCGCAGTCGCCCAGAATGGGGGATCCTGTGCGCAGCGTTCCTCTATGGGGCACGGGGAGGAGGAAACGCACACTGGAGCTCCTGCCCCCACCTGCCCCAGAGTCAGTGCACAGCCCCTGCACTCCTCAATGCGTGGACGGGCTAGCTGAAGGATACTTGGAACCCTGTGGAGGGCTCTAGCTTTCCCTTTGGCCATGAGGGCTCTGGGATGCCTCCTGCAGGGCACAGGACACGTTCCCTTTCTCTAGGAACCCTCTCTCGTCGCTCCACACAGGCCTTCCAGAAGTGAAGCCCACACAGGCAGCCACACTCTCCCGCAGGAAACTTGGACGCTGCACGTAGCCTGCTCTCCAGCGGGGGAAAGAGGGCTTTCTTTGCTCACTAGGTCACCGGCATCAGAGTGGCGCCCTGCAGAGACCAGGTAGTTTCTGACAGAGGCCAAGAGTCTCAGGCGGCACCCTGCCCGTCCCTGTTAAGACGCCGTACCAGGGCAATTCTGCACGGGACGGGGAGACTAGCGTGACGTACTTAGTGCCTTGGGCTAGGCCTCGCCGTCCGTACGCCTTGCCAAGAGCTAGTGGGTGCTTCAGGGGAGCAGTGTGCCTTGGCCAGGCTGCTTCGAAAGGCAACTGTCTGCTTGGCGTAGGGAGACAGCAAGCAAGGGCTCCCATTCGAAAGGCCACCGAGAGGGTTGCTTCATTGCCGCCCAGGTTCAGCGCTGGCAACCACTGGCCGTACACCTCAAAGACCTGCCGGACCTGTGTTCGGGCGGCCGTTAGCAAGCTCGGACGTCTAGCTCTGCCACGAAGGAAGCAGTGTGTCGCCTTTCTCTCCGCCGTACGAGCTGCCATCCGGAGGCCCAAGGTCCCTGGACGTTGTGAAGTCGCCCTCGGAAGAGACGTTCGCGCTGCAGTCTTCCTCCACGGCAGGGGCCTAGGAGGCAGGAGGCCTAGGAGACCTGGAAAGCTCACTAGCGTGAAGGCCCTGCGTGGACTACGTTTTCACGGGAAAGGCTGCACGCCCAAGCTTGTGCATGCAGTCCCTGGGCCTCACTATGAGCCTGCCCGGCACAGTCGTGTTCCCTTTAGCACTGGCGCCTTGGCGATGCCTCCTGCAAGGACAGGCAAGCACCGTGTTGCTCTCAGGAGAGCGCCCTTTTCCTAACCACGGGGGCACTCCAGCACTGAAGACTGACAGCAGCCCTCTGCTTTCCGGCAGCTTTGAGGCTGGGGCTGCCCTTTGTTGCCGAGAATTGCCACTGTTCGCAGAGCTTCCGAATCCGAAACTTCAAAACTGCCCTAGTGCGTTTAGTTGCAGGCGAGCGAAAAGAGACCGAAGGAGCACTCTGGCACTTCCCCGGTTTCATCTCCAAGCAGGGAGTTGTGCAGTGTGTGAGGAGTCTACGGGACTTCAGGCTCCAGGAAGGTTACGTGTCCTCGCGCCGTCTCTAAGCGTAGGAGAGTTCAGGGGAAGCTCTACCTCTTCGAGACAGCATGTCATGGCTAGTCTCTGCGTGGCCTAGAGAAAGGGCGGGTGAGTAAAAGGGTAGCCGGAACGGACACCAGGAGAAGAGTGTTTTCCTTGCAGCCCACGCTCTGCACTGCGTGCCCCTGGCATGGCACCGAAGGCCTGCGAGAGCTGTGTTCCGGAGGTCGCTTGAATGCTTGGGCCAGCTAGCTAGCTGGAGCAAAAGGAGAAGGTTCCCTTTCACTCTGCTTTCAAAGCGGTGACCCGGAGGCACTCGAGAGCCTAATGCTGCGCAGTCGCCCAGAATGGGGGATCCTGTGCGCAGCGTTCCTCTATGGGGCACGGGGAGGAGGAAACGCACACTGGAGCTCCTGCCCCCACCTGCCCCAGAGTCAGTGCACAGCCCCTGCACCCCTCAATGCGTGGACGGGCTAGCTGAAGGATACTTGGAACCCTGTGGAGGGCTCTAGCTTTCCCTTTGGCCATGAGGGCTCTGGGATGCCTCCTGCAGGGCACAGGACACGTTCCCTTTCTCTAGGAACCCTCTCTCGTCGCTCCACACAGGCCTTCCAGAAGTGAAGCCCACACAGGCAGCCACACTCTCCCGCAGGAAACTTGGACGCTGCACGTAGCCTGCTCTCCAGCGGGGGAAAGAGGGCTTTCTTTGCTCACTAGGTCACCGGCATCAGAGTGGCGCCCTGCAGAGACCAGGTAGTTTCTGACAGAGGCCAAGAGTCTCAGGCGGCACCCTGCCCGTCCCTGTTAAGACGCCGTACCAGGGCAATTCTGCACGGGACGGGGAGACTAGCGTGACGTACTTAGTGCCTTGGGCTAGGCCTCGCCGTCCGTACGCCTTGCCAAGAGCTAGTGGGTGCTTCAGGGGAGCAGTGTGCCTTGGCCAGGCTGCTTCGAAAGGCAACTGTCTGCTTGGCGTAGGGAGACAGCAAGCAAGGGCTCCCATTCGAAAGCCCACCGAGAGGGTTGCTTCATTGCCGCCCAGGTTCAGCGCTGGCAACCACTGGCCGTACACCTCAAAGACCTGCCGGACCTGTGTTCGGGCGGCCGTTAGCAAGCTCGGACGTCTAGCTCTGCCACGAAGGAAGCAGTGTGTCGCCTTTCTCTCCGCCGTACGAGCTGCCATCCGGAGGCCCAAGGTCCCTGGACGTTGTGAAGTCGCCCTTGGAAGAGACGTTCGCGCTGCAGTCTTCCTCCACGGCAGGGGCCTAGGAGGCAGGAGGCCTAGGAGACCTGGAAAGCTCACTAGCGTGAAGGCCCTGCGTGGACTACGTTTTCACGGGAAAGGCTGCACGCCCAAGCTTGTGCATGCAGTCCCTGGGCCTCACTATGAGCCTGCCCGGCACAGTCGTGTTCCCTTTAGCACTGGCGCCTTGGCGATGCCTCCTGCAAGGACAGGCAAGCACCGTGTTGCTCTCAGGAGAGCGCCCTTTTCCTAACCACGGGGGCACTCCAGCACTGAAGACTGACAGCAGCCCTCTGCTTTCCGGCAGCTTTGAGGCTGGGGCTGCCCTTTGTTGCCGAGAATTGCCACTGTTCGCAGAGCTTCCGAATCCGAAACTTCAAAACTGCCCTAGTGCGTTTAGTTGCAGGCGAGCGAAAAGAGACCGAAGGAGCACTCTGGCACTTCCCCGGTTTCATCTCCAAGCAGGGAGTTGTGCAGTGTGTGAGGAGTCTACGGGACTTCAGGCTCCAGGAAGGTTACGTGTCCTCGCGCCGTCTCTAAGCGTAGGAGAGTTCAGGGGAAGCTCTACCTCTTCGAGACAGCATGTCATGGCTAGTCTCTGCGTGGCCTAGAGAAAGGGCGGGTGAGTAAAAGGGTAGCCGGAACGGACACCAGGAGAAGAGTGTTTTCCTTGCAGCCCACGCTCTGCACTGCGTGCCCCTGGCATGGCACCGAAGGCCTGCGAGAGCTGTGTTCCGGAGGTCGCTTGAATGCTTGGGCCAGCTAGCTAGCTGGAGCAAAAGGAGAAGGTTCCCTTTCACTCTGCTTTCAAAGCGGTGACCCGGAGGCACTCGAGAGCCTAATGCTGCGCAGTCGCCCAGAATGGGGGATCCTGTGCGCAGCGTTCCTCTATGGGGCACGGGGAGGAGGAAACGCACACTGGAGCTCCTGCCCCCACCTGCCCCAGAGTCAGTGCACAGCCCCTGCACCCCTCAATGCGTGGACGGGCTAGCTGAAGGATACTTGGAACCCTGTGGAGGGCTCTAGCTTTCCCTTTGGCCATGAGGGCTCTGGGATGCCTCCTGCAGGGCACAGGACACGTTCCCTTTCTCTAGGAACCCTCTCTCGTCGCTCCACACAGGCCTTCCAGAAGTGAAGCCCACACAGGCAGCCACACTCTCCCGCAGGAAACTTGGACGCTGCACGTAGCCTGCTCTCCAGCGGGGGAAAGAGGGCTTTCTTTGCTCACTAGGTCACCGGCATCAGAGTGGCGCCCTGCAGAGACCAGGTAGTTTCTGACAGAGGCCAAGAGTCTCAGGCGGCACCCTGCCCGTCCCTGTTAAGACGCCGTACCAGGGCAATTCTGCACGGGACGGGGAGACTAGCGTGACGTACTTAGTGCCTTGGGCTAGGCCTCGCCGTCCGTACGCCTTGCCAAGAGCTAGTGGGTGCTTCAGGGGAGCAGTGTGCCTTGGCCAGGCTGCTTCGAAAGGCAACTGTCTGCTTGGCGTAGGGAGACAGCAAGCAAGGGCTCCCATTCGAAAGCCCACCGAGAGGGTTGCTTCATTGCCGCCCAGGTTCAGCGCTGGCAACCACTGGCCGTACACCTCAAAGACCTGCCGGACCTGTGTTCGGGCGGCCGTTAGCAAGCTCGGACGTCTAGCTCTGCCACGAAGGAAGCAGTGTGTCGCCTTTCTCTCCGCCGTACGAGCTGCCATCCGGAGGCCCAAGGTCCCTGGACGTTGTGAAGTCGCCCTCGGAAGAGACGTTCGCGCTGCAGTCTTCCTCCACGGCAGGGGCCTAGGAGGCAGGAGGCCTAGGAGACCTGGAAAGCTCACTAGCGTGAAGGCCCTGCGTGGACTACGTTTTCACGGGAAAGGCTGCACGCCCAAGCTTGTGCATGCAGTCCCTGGGCCTCACTATGAGCCTGCCCGGCACAGTCGTGTTCCCTTTAGCTCTGGCGCCTTGGCGATGCCTCCTGCAAGGACAGGCAAGCACCGTGTTGCTCTCAGGAGAGCGCCCTTTTCCTAACCACGGGGGCACTCCAGCACTGAAGACTGACAGCAGCCCTCTGCTTTCCGGCAGCTTTGAGGCTGGGGCTGCCCTTTGTTGCCGAGAATTGCCACTGTTCGCAGAGCTTCCGAATCCGAAACTTCAAAACTGCCCTAGTGCGTTTAGTTGCAGGCGAGCGAAAAGAGACCGAAGGAGCACTCTGGCACTTCCCCGGTTTCATCTCCAAGCAGGGAGTTGTGCAGTGTGTGAGGAGTCTACGGGACTTCAGGCTCCAGGAAGGTTACGTGTCCTCGCGCCGTCTCTAAGCGTAGGAGAGTTCAGGGGAAGCTCTACCTCTTCGAGACAGCATGTCATGGCTAGTCTCTGCGTGGCCTAGAGAAAGGGCGGGTGAGTAAAAGGGTAGCCGGAACGGACACCAGGAGAAGAGTGTTTTCCTTGCAGCCCACGCTCTGCACTGCGTGCCCCTGGCATGGCACCGAAGGCCTGCGAGAGCTGTGTTCCGGAGGTCGCTTGAATGCTTGGGCCAGCTAGCTAGCTGGAGCAAAAGGAGAAGGTTCCCTTTCACTCTGCTTTCAAAGCGGTGACCCGGAGGCACTCGAGAGCCTAATGCTGCGCAGTCGCCCAGAATGGGGGATCCTGTGCGCAGCGTTCCTCTATGGGGCACGGGGAGGAGGAAACGCACACTGGAGCTCCTGCCCCCACCTGCCCCAGAGTCAGTGCACAGCCCCTGCACCCCTCAATGCGTGGACGGGCTAGCTGAAGGATACTTGGAACCCTGTGGAGGGCTCTAGCTTTCCCTTTGGCCATGAGGGCTCTGGGATGCCTCCTGCAGGGCACAGGACACGTTCCCTTTCTCTAGGAACCCTCTCTCGTCGCTCCACACAGGCCTTCCAGAAGTGAAGCCCACACAGGCAGCCACACTCTCCCGCAGGAAACTTGGACGCTGCACGTAGCCTGCTCTCCAGCGGGGGAAAGAGGGCTTTCTTTGCTCACTAGGTCACCGGCATCAGAGTGGCGCCCTGCAGAGACCAGGTAGTTTCTGACAGAGGCCAAGAGTCTCAGGCGGCACCCTGCCCGTCCCTGTTAAGACGCCGTACCAGGGCAATTCTGCACGGGACGGGGAGACTAGCGTGACGTACTTAGTGCCTTGGGCTAGGCCTCGCCGTCCGTACGCCTTGCCAAGAGCTAGTGGGTGCTTCAGGGGAGCAGTGTGCCTTGGCCAGGCTGCTTCGAAAGGCAACTGTCTGCTTGGCGTAGGGAGACAGCAAGCAAGGGCTCCCATTCGAAAGCCCACCGAGAGGGTTGCTTCATTGCCGCCCAGGTTCAGCGCTGGCAACCACTGGCCGTACACCTCAAAGACCTGCCGGACCTGTGTTCGGGCGGCCGTTAGCAAGCTCGGACGTCTAGCTCTGCCACGAAGGAAGCAGTGTGTCGCCTTTCTCTCCGCCGTACGAGCTGCCATCCGGAGGCCCAAGGTCCCTGGACGTTGTGAAGTCGCCCTTGGAAGAGACGTTCGCGCTGCAGTCTTCCTCCACGGCAGGGGCCTAGGAGGCAGGAGGCCTAGGAGACCTGGAAAGCTCACTAGCGTGAAGGCCCTGCGTGGACTACGTTTTCACGGGAAAGGCTGCACGCCCAAGCTTGTGCATGCAGTCCCTGGGCCTCACTATGAGCCTGCCCGGCACAGTCGTGTTCCCTTTAGCTCTGGCGCCTTGGCGATGCCTCCTGCAAGGACAGGCAAGCACCGTGTTGCTCTCAGGAGAGCGCCCTTTTCCTAACCACGGGGGCACTCCAGCACTGAAGACTGACAGCAGCCCTCTGCTTTCCGGCAGCTTTGAGGCTGGGGCTGCCCTTTGTTGCCGAGAATTGCCACTGTTCGCAGAGCTTCCGAATCCGAAACTTCAAAACTGCCCTAGTGCGTTTAGTTTCAGGCGAGCGAAAAGAGACCGAAGGAGCACTCTGGCACTTCCCCGGTTTCATCTCCAAGCAGGGAGTTGTGCAGTGTGTGAGGAGTCTACGGGACTTCAGGCTCCAGGAAGGTTACGTGTCCTCGCGCCGTCTCTAAGCGTAGGAGAGTTCAGGGGAAGCTCTACCTCTTCGAGACAGCATGTCATGGCTAGTCTCTGCGTGGCCTAGAGAAAGGGCGGGTGAGTAAAAGGGTAGCCGGAACGGACACCAGGAGAAGAGTGTTTTCCTTGCAGCCCACGCTCTGCACTGCGTGCCCCTGGCATGGCACCGAAGGCCTGCGAGAGCTGTGTTCCGGAGGTCGCTTGAATGCTTGGGCCAGCTAGCTAGCTGGAGCAAAAGGAGAAGGTTCCCTTTCACTCTGCTTTCAAAGCGGTGACCCGGAGGCACTCGAGAGCCTAATGCTGCGCAGTCGCCCAGAATGGGGGATCCTGTGCGCAGCGTTCCTCTATGGGGCACGGGGAGGAGGAAACGCACACTGGAGCTCCTGCCCCCACCTGCCCCAGAGTCAGTGCACAGCCCCTGCACTCCTCAATGCGTGGACGGGCTAGCTGAAGGATACTTGGAACCCTGTGGAGGGCTCTAGCTTTCCCTTTGGCCATGAGGGCTCTGGGATGCCTCCTGCAGGGCACAGGACACGTTCCCTTTCTCTAGGAACCCTCTCTCGTCGCTCCACACAGGCCTTCCAGAAGTGAAGCCCACACAGGCAGCCACACTCTCCCGCAGGAAACTTGGACGCTGCACGTAGCCTGCTCTCCAGCGGGGGAAAGAGGGCTTTCTTTGCTCACTAGGTCACCGGCATCAGAGTGGCGCCCTGCAGAGACCAGGTAGTTTCTGACAGAGGCCAAGAGTCTCAGGCGGCACCCTGCCCGTCCCTGTTAAGACGCCGTACCAGGGCAATTCTGCACGGGACGGGGAGACTAGCGTGACGTACTTAGTGCCTTGGGCTAGGCCTCGCCGTCCGTACGCCTTGCCAAGAGCTAGTGGGTGCTTCAGGGGAGCAGTGTGCCTTGGCCAGGCTGCTTCGAAAGGCAACTGTCTGCTTGGCGTAGGGAGACAGCAAGCAAGGGCTCCCATTCGAAAGCCCACCGAGAGGGTTGCTTCATTGCCGCCCAGGTTCAGCGCTGGCAACCACTGGCCGTACACCTCAAAGACCTGCCGGACCTGTGTTCGGGCGGCCGTTAGCAAGCTCGGACGTCTAGCTCTGCCACGAAGGAAGCAGTGTGTCGCCTTTCTCTCCGCCGTACGAGCTGCCATCCGGAGGCCCAAGGTCCCTGGACGTTGTGAAGTCGCCCTTGGAAGAGACGTTCGCGCTGCAGTCTTCCTCCACGGCAGGGGCCTAGGAGGCAGGAGGCCTAGGAGACCTGGAAAGCTCACTAGCGTGAAGGCCCTGCGTGGACTACGTTTTCACGGGAAAGGCTGCACGCCCAAGCTTGTGCATGCAGTCCCTGGGCCTCACTATGAGCCTGCCCGGCACAGTCGTGTTCCCTTTAGCTCTGGCGCCTTGGCGATGCCTCCTGCAAGGACAGGCAAGCACCGTGTTGCTCTCAGGAGAGCGCCCTTTTCCTAACCACGGGGGCACTCCAGCACTGAAGACTGACAGCAGCCCTCTGCTTTCCGGCAGCTTTGAGGCTGGGGCTGCCCTTTGTTGCCGAGAATTGCCACTGTTCGCAGAGCTTCCGAATCCGAAACTTCAAAACTGCCCTAGTGCGTTTAGTTTCAGGCGAGCGAAAAGAGACCGAAGGAGCACTCTGGCACTTCCCCGGTTTCATCTCCAAGCAGGGAGTTGTGCAGTGTGTGAGGAGTCTACGGGACTTCAGGCTCCAGGAAGGTTACGTGTCCTCGCGCCGTCTCTAAGCGTAGGAGAGTTCAGGGGAAGCTCTACCTCTTCGAGACAGCATGTCATGGCTAGTCTCTGCGTGGCCTAGAGAAAGGGCGGGTGAGTAAAAGGGTAGCCGGAACGGACACCAGGAGAAGAGTGTTTTCCTTGCAGCCCACGCTCTGCACTGCGTGCCCCTGGCATGGCACCGAAGGCCTGCGAGAGCTGTGTTCCGGAGGTCGCTTGAATGCTTGGGCCAGCTAGCTAGCTGGAGCAAAAGGAGAAGGTTCCCTTTCACTCTGCTTTCAAAGCGGTGACCCGGAGGCACTCGAGAGCCTAATGCTGCGCAGTCGCCCAGAATGGGGGATCCTGTGCGCAGCGTTCCTCTATGGGGCACGGGGAGGAGGAAACGCACACTGGAGCTCCTGCCCCCACCTGCCCCAGAGTCAGTGCACAGCCCCTGCACCCCTCAATGCGTGGACGGGCTAGCTGAAGGATACTTGGAACCCTGTGGAGGGCTCTAGCTTTCCCTTTGGCCATGAGGGCTCTGGGATGCCTCCTGCAGGGCACAGGACACGTTCCCTTTCTCTAGGAACCCTCTCTCGTCGCTCCACACAGGCCTTCCAGAAGTGAAGCCCACACAGGCAGCCACACTCTCCCGCAGGAAACTTGGACGCTGCACGTAGCCTGCTCTCCAGCGGGGGAAAGAGGGCTTTCTTTGCTCACTAGGTCACCGGCATCAGAGTGGCGCCCTGCAGAGACCAGGTAGTTTCTGACAGAGGCCAAGAGTCTCAGGCGGCACCCTGCCCGTCCCTGTTAAGACGCCGTACCAGGGCAATTCTGCACGGGACGGGGAGACTAGCGTGACGTACTTAGTGCCTTGGGCTAGGCCTCGCCGTCCGTACGCCTTGCCAAGAGCTAGTGGGTGCTTCAGGGGAGCAGTGTGCCTTGGCCAGGCTGCTTCGAAAGGCAACTGTCTGCTTGGCGTAGGGAGACAGCAAGCAAGGGCTCCCATTCGAAAGCCCACCGAGAGGGTTGCTTCATTGCCGCCCAGGTTCAGCGCTGGCAACCACTGGCCGTACACCTCAAAGACCTGCCGGACCTGTGTTCGGGCGGCCGTTAGCAAGCTCGGACGTCTAGCTCTGCCACGAAGGAAGCAGTGTGTCGCCTTTCTCTCCGCCGTACGAGCTGCCATCCGGAGGCCCAAGGTCCCTGGACGTTGTGAAGTCGCCCTTGGAAGAGACGTTCGCGCTGCAGTCTTCCTCCACGGCAGGGGCCTAGGAGGCAGGAGGCCTAGGAGACCTGGAAAGCTCACTAGCGTGAAGGCCCTGCGTGGACTACGTTTTCACGGGAAAGGCTGCACGCCCAAGCTTGTGCATGCAGTCCCTGGGCCTCACTATGAGCCTGCCCGGCACAGTCGTGTTCCCTTTAGCTCTGGCGCCTTGGCGATGCCTCCTGCAAGGACAGGCAAGCACCGTGTTGCTCTCAGGAGAGCGCCCTTTTCCTAACCACGGGGGCACTCCAGCACTGAAGACTGACAGCAGCCCTCTGCTTTCCGGCAGCTTTGAGGCTGGGGCTGCCCTTTGTTGCCGAGAATTGCCACTGTTCGCAGAGCTTCCGAATCCGAAACTTCAAAACTGCCCTAGTGCGTTTAGTTTCAGGCGAGCGAAAAGAGACCGAAGGAGCACTCTGGCACTTCCCCGGTTTCATCTCCAAGCAGGGAGTTGTGCAGTGTGTGAGGAGTCTACGGGACTTCAGGCTCCAGGAAGGTTACGTGTCCTCGCGCCGTCTCTAAGCGTAGGAGAGTTCAGGGGAAGCTCTACCTCTTCGAGACAGCATGTCATGGCTAGTCTCTGCGTGGCCTAGAGAAAGGGCGGGTGAGTAAAAGGGTAGCCGGAACGGACACCAGGAGAAGAGTGTTTTCCTTGCAGCCCACGCTCTGCACTGCGTGCCCCTGGCATGGCACCGAAGGCCTGCGAGAGCTGTGTTCCGGAGGTCGCTTGAATGCTTGGGCCAGCTAGCTAGCTGGAGCAAAAGGAGAAGGTTCCCTTTCACTCTGCTTTCAAAGCGGTGACCCGGAGGCACTCGAGAGCCTAATGCTGCGCAGTCGCCCAGAATGGGGGATCCTGTGCGCAGCGTTCCTCTATGGGGCACGGGGAGGAGGAAACGCACACTGGAGCTCCTGCCCCCACCTGCCCCAGAGTCAGTGCACAGCCCCTGCACCCCTCAATGCGTGGACGGGCTAGCTGAAGGATACTTGGAACCCTGTGGAGGGCTCTAGCTTTCCCTTTGGCCATGAGGGCTCTGGGATGCCTCCTGCAGGGCACAGGACACGTTCCCTTTCTCTAGGAACCCTCTCTCGTCGCTCCACACAGGCCTTCCAGAAGTGAAGCCCACACAGGCAGCCACACTCTCCCGCAGGAAACTTGGACGCTGCACGTAGCCTGCTCTCCAGCGGGGGAAAGAGGGCTTTCTTTGCTCACTAGGTCACCGGCATCAGAGTGGCGCCCTGCAGAGACCAGGTAGTTTCTGACAGAGGCCAAGAGTCTCAGGCGGCACCCTGCCCGTCCCTGTTAAGACGCCGTACCAGGGCAATTCTGCACGGGACGGGGAGACTAGCGTGACGTACTTAGTGCCTTGGGCTAGGCCTCGCCGTCCGTACGCCTTGCCAAGAGCTAGTGGGTGCTTCAGGGGAGCAGTGTGCCTTGGCCAGGCTGCTTCGAAAGGCAACTGTCTGCTTGGCGTAGGGAGACAGCAAGCAAGGGCTCCCATTCGAAAGCCCACCGAGAGGGTTGCTTCATTGCCGCCCAGGTTCAGCGCTGGCAACCACTGGCCGTACACCTCAAAGACCTGCCGGACCTGTGTTCGGGCGGCCGTTAGCAAGCTCGGACGTCTAGCTCTGCCACGAAGGAAGCAGTGTGTCGCCTTTCTCTCCGCCGTACGAGCTGCCATCCGGAGGCCCAAGGTCCCTGGACGTTGTGAAGTCGCCCTTGGAAGAGACGTTCGCGCTGCAGTCTTCCTCCACGGCAGGGGCCTAGGAGGCAGGAGGCCTAGGAGACCTGGAAAGCTCACTAGCGTGAAGGCCCTGCGTGGACTACGTTTTCACGGGAAAGGCTGCACGCCCAAGCTTGTGCATGCAGTCCCTGGGCCTCACTATGAGCCTGCCCGGCACAGTCGTGTTCCCTTTAGCTCTGGCGCCTTGGCGATGCCTCCTGCAAGGACAGGCAAGCACCGTGTTGCTCTCAGGAGAGCGCCCTTTTCCTAACCACGGGGGCACTCCAGCACTGAAGACTGACAGCAGCCCTCTGCTTTCCGGCAGCTTTGAGGCTGGGGCTGCCCTTTGTTGCCGAGAATTGCCACTGTTCGCAGAGCTTCCGAATCCGAAACTTCAAAACTGCCCTAGTGCGTTTAGTTGCAGGCGAGCGAAAAGAGACCGAAGGAGCACTCTGGCACTTCCCCGGTTTCATCTCCAAGCAGGGAGTTGTGCAGTGTGTGAGGAGTCTACGGGACTTCAGGCTCCAGGAAGGTTACGTGTCCTCGCGCCGTCTCTAAGCGTAGGAGAGTTCAGGGGAAGCTCTACCTCTTCGAGACAGCATGTCATGGCTAGTCTCTGCGTGGCCTAGAGAAAGGGCGGGTGAGTAAAAGGGTAGCCGGAACGGACACCAGGAGAAGAGTGTTTTCCTTGCAGCCCACGCTCTGCACTGCGTGCCCCTGGCATGGCACCGAAGGCCTGCGAGAGCTGTGTTCCGGAGGTCGCTTGAATGCTTGGGCCAGCTAGCTAGCTGGAGCAAAAGGAGAAGGTTCCCTTTCACTCTGCTTTCAAAGCGGTGACCCGGAGGCACTCGAGAGCCTAATGCTGCGCAGTCGCCCAGAATGGGGGATCCTGTGCGCAGCGTTCCTCTATGGGGCACGGGGAGGAGGAAACGCACACTGGAGCTCCTGCCCCCACCTGCCCCAGAGTCAGTGCACAGCCCCTGCACCCCTCAATGCGTGGACGGGCTAGCTGAAGGATACTTGGAACCCTGTGGAGGGCTCTAGCTTTCCCTTTGGCCATGAGGGCTCTGGGATGCCTCCTGCAGGGCACAGGGCACGTTCCCTTTCTCTAGGAACCCTCTCTCGTCGCTCCACACAGGCCTTCCAGAAGTGAAGCCCACACAGGCAGCCACACTCTCCCGCAGGAAACTTGGACGCTGCACGTAGCCTGCTCTCCAGCGGGGGAAAGAGGGCTTTCTTTGCTCACTAGGTCACCGGCATCAGAGTGGCGCCCTGCAGAGACCAGGTAGTTTCTGACAGAGGCCAAGAGTCTCAGGCGGCACCCTGCCCGTCCCTGTTAAGACGCCGTACCAGGGCAATTCTGCACGGGACGGGGAGACTAGCGTGACGTACTTAGTGCCTTGGGCTAGGCCTCGCCGTCCGTACGCCTTGCCAAGAGCTAGTGGGTGCTTCAGGGGAGCAGTGTGCCTTGGCCAGGCTGCTTCGAAAGGCAACTGTCTGCTTGGCGTAGGGAGACAGCAAGCAAGGGCTCCCATTCGAAAGCCCACCGAGAGGGTTGCTTCATTGCCGCCCAGGTTCAGCGCTGGCAACCACTGGCCGTACACCTCAAAGACCTGCCGGACCTGTGTTCGGGCGGCCGTTAGCAAGCTCGGACGTCTAGCTCTGCCACGAAGGAAGCAGTGTGTCGCCTTTCTCTCCGCCGTACGAGCTGCCATCCGGAGGCCCAAGGTCCCTGGACGTTGTGAAGTCGCCCTTGGAAGAGACGTTCGCGCTGCAGTCTTCCTCCACGGCAGGGGCCTAGGAGGCAGGAGGCCTAGGAGACCTGGAAAGCTCACTAGCGTGAAGGCCCTGCGTGGACTACGTTTTCACGGGAAAGGCTGCACGCCCAAGCTTGTGCATGCAGTCCCTGGGCCTCACTATGAGCCTGCCCGGCACAGTCGTGTTCCCTTTAGCTCTGGCGCCTTGGCGATGCCTCCTGCAAGGACAGGCAAGCACCGTGTTGCTCTCAGGAGAGCGCCCTTTTCCTAACCACGGGGGCACTCCAGCACTGAAGACTGACAGCAGCCCTCTGCTTTCCGGCAGCTTTGAGGCTGGGGCTGCCCTTTGTTGCCGAGAATTGCCACTGTTCGCAGAGCTTCCGAATCCGAAACTTCAAAACTGCCCTAGTGCGTTTAGTTGCAGGCGAGCGAAAAGAGACCGAAGGAGCACTCTGGCACTTCCCCGGTTTCATCTCCAAGCAGGGAGTTGTGCAGTGTGTGAGGAGTCTACGGGACTTCAGGCTCCAGGAAGGTTACGTGTCCTCGCGCCGTCTCTAAGCGTAGGAGAGTTCAGGGGAAGCTCTACCTCTTCGAGACAGCATGTCATGGCTAGTCTCTGCGTGGCCTAGAGAAAGGGCGGGTGAGTAAAAGGGTAGCCGGAACGGACACCAGGAGAAGAGTGTTTTCCTTGCAGCCCACGCTCTGCACTGCGTGCCCCTGGCATGGCACCGAAGGCCTGCGAGAGCTGTGTTCCGGAGGTCGCTTGAATGCTTGGGCCAGCTAGCTAGCTGGAGCAAAAGGAGAAGGTTCCCTTTCACTCTGCTTTCAAAGCGGTGACCCGGAGGCACTCGAGAGCCTAATGCTGCGCAGTCGCCCAGAATGGGGGATCCTGTGCGCAGCGTTCCTCTATGGGGCACGGGGAGGAGGAAACGCACACTGGAGCTCCTGCCCCCACCTGCCCCAGAGTCAGTGCACAGCCCCTGCACCCCTCAATGCGTGGACGGGCTAGCTGAAGGATACTTGGAACCCTGTGGAGGGCTCTAGCTTTCCCTTTGGCCATGAGGGCTCTGGGATGCCTCCTGCAGGGCACAGGGCACGTTCCCTTTCTCTAGGAACCCTCTCTCGTCGCTCCACACAGGCCTTCCAGAAGTGAAGCCCACACAGGCAGCCACACTCTCCCGCAGGAAACTTGGACGCTGCACGTAGCCTGCTCTCCAGCGGGGGAAAGAGGGCTTTCTTTGCTCACTAGGTCACCGGCATCAGAGTGGCGCCCTGCAGAGACCAGGTAGTTTCTGACAGAGGCCAAGAGTCTCAGGCGGCACCCTGCCCGTCCCTGTTAAGACGCCGTACCAGGGCAATTCTGCACGGGACGGGGAGACTAGCGTGACGTACTTAGTGCCTTGGGCTAGGCCTCGCCGTCCGTACGCCTTGCCAAGAGCTAGTGGGTGCTTCAGGGGAGCAGTGTGCCTTGGCCAGGCTGCTTCGAAAGGCAACTGTCTGCTTGGCGTAGGGAGACAGCAAGCAAGGGCTCCCATTCGAAAGCCCACCGAGAGGGTTGCTTCATTGCCGCCCAGGTTCAGCGCTGGCAACCACTGGCCGTACACCTCAAAGACCTGCCGGACCTGTGTTCGGGCGGCCGTTAGCAAGCTCGGACGTCTAGCTCTGCCACGAAGGAAGCAGTGTGTCGCCTTTCTCTCCGCCGTACGAGCTGCCATCCGGAGGCCCAAGGTCCCTGGACGTTGTGAAGTCGCCCTTGGAAGAGACGTTCGCGCTGCAGTCTTCCTCCACGGCAGGGGCCTAGGAGGCAGGAGGCCTAGGAGACCTGGAAAGCTCACTAGCGTGAAGGCCCTGCGTGGACTACGTTTTCACGGGAAAGGCTGCACGCCCAAGCTTGTGCATGCAGTCCCTGGGCCTCACTATGAGCCTGCCCGGCACAGTCGTGTTCCCTTTAGCTCTGGCGCCTTGGCGATGCCTCCTGCAAGGACAGGCAAGCACCGTGTTGCTCTCAGGAGAGCGCCCTTTTCCTAACCACGGGGGCACTCCGGCACTGAAGACTGACAGCAGCCCTCTGCTTTCCGGCAGCTTTGAGGCTGGGGCTGCCCTTTGTTGCCGAGAATTGCCACTGTTCGCAGAGCTTCCGAATCCGAAACTTCAAAACTGCCCTAGTGCGTTTAGTTGCAGGCGAGCGAAAAGAGACCGAAGGAGCACTCTGGCACTTCCCCGGTTTCATCTCCAAGCAGGGAGTTGTGCAGTGTGTGAGGAGTCTACGGGACTTCAGGCTCCAGGAAGGTTACGTGTCCTCGCGCCGTCTCTAAGCGTAGGAGAGTTCAGGGGAAGCTCTACCTCTTCGAGACAGCATGTCATGGCTAGTCTCTGCGTGGCCTAGAGAAAGGGCGGGTGAGTAAAAGGGTAGCCGGAACGGACACCAGGAGAAGAGTGTTTTCCTTGCAGCCCACGCTCTGCACTGCGTGCCCCTGGCATGGCACCGAAGGCCTGCGAGAGCTGTGTTCCGGAGGTCGCTTGAATGCTTGGGCCAGCTAGCTAGCTGGAGCAAAAGGAGAAGGTTCCCTTTCACTCTGCTTTCAAAGCGGTGACCCGGAGGCACTCGAGAGCCTAATGCTGCGCAGTCGCCCAGAATGGGGGATCCTGTGCGCAGCGTTCCTCTATGGGGCACGGGGAGGAGGAAACGCATACTGGAGCTCCTGCCCCCACCTGCCCCAGAGTCAGTGCACAGCCCCTGCACCCCTCAATGCGTGGACGGGCTAGCTGAAGGATACTTGGAACCCTGTGGAGGGCTCTAGCTTTCCCTTTGGCCATGAGGGCTCTGGGATGCCTCCTGCAGGGCACAGGGCACGTTCCCTTTCTCTAGGAACCCTCTCTCGTCGCTCCACACAGGCCTTCCAGAAGTGAAGCCCACACAGGCAGCCACACTCTCCCGCAGGAAACTTGGACGCTGCACGTAGCCTGCTCTCCAGCGGGGGAAAGAGGGCTTTCTTTGCTCACTAGGTCACCGGCATCAGAGTGGCGCCCTGCAGAGACCAGGTAGTTTCTGACAGAGGCCAAGAGTCTCAGGCGGCACCCTGCCCGTCCCTGTTAAGACGCCGTACCAGGGCAATTCTGCACGGGACGGGGAGACTAGCGTGACGTACTTAGTGCCTTGGGCTAGGCCTCGCCGTCCGTACGCCTTGCCAAGAGCTAGTGGGTGCTTCAGGGGAGCAGTGTGCCTTGGCCAGGCTGCTTCGAAAGGCAACTGTCTGCTTGGCGTAGGGAGACAGCAAGCAAGGGCTCCCATTCGAAAGCCCACCGAGAGGGTTGCTTCATTGCCGCCCAGGTTCAGCGCTGGCAACCACTGGCCGTACACCTCAAAGACCTGCCGGACCTGTGTTCGGGCGGCCGTTAGCAAGCTCGGACGTCTAGCTCTGCCACGAAGGAAGCAGTGTGTCGCCTTTCTCTCCGCCGTACGAGCTGCCATCCGGAGGCCCAAGGTCCCTGGACGTTGTGAAGTCGCCCTTGGAAGAGACGTTCGCGCTGCAGTCTTCCTCCACGGCAGGGGCCTAGGAGGCAGGAGGCCTAGGAGACCTGGAAAGCTCACTAGCGTGAAGGCCCTGCGTGGACTACGTTTTCACGGGAAAGGCTGCACGCCCAAGCTTGTGCATGCAGTCCCTGGGCCTCACTATGAGCCTGCCCGGCACAGTCGTGTTCCCTTTAGCTCTGGCGCCTTGGCGATGCCTCCTGCAAGGACAGGCAAGCACCGTGTTGCTCTCAGGAGAGCGCCCTTTTCCTAACCACGGGGGCACTCCGGCACTGAAGACTGACAGCAGCCCTCTGCTTTCCGGCAGCTTTGAGGCTGGGGCTGCCCTTTGTTGCCGAGAATTGCCACTGTTCGCAGAGCTTCCGAATCCGAAACTTCAAAACTGCCCTAGTGCGTTTAGTTGCAGGCGAGCGAAAAGAGACCGAAGGAGCACTCTGGCACTTCCCCGGTTTCATCTCCAAGCAGGGAGTTGTGCAGTGTGTGAGGAGTCTACGGGACTTCAGGCTCCAGGAAGGTTACGTGTCCTCGCGCCGTCTCTAAGCGTAGGAGAGTTCAGGGGAAGCTCTACCTCTTCGAGACAGCATGTCATGGCTAGTCTCTGCGTGGCCTAGAGAAAGGGCGGGTGAGTAAAAGGGTAGCCGGAACGGACACCAGGAGAAGAGTGTTTTCCTTGCAGCCCACGCTCTGCACTGCGTGCCCCTGGCATGGCACCGAAGGCCTGCGAGAGCTGTGTTCCGGAGGTCGCTTGAATGCTTGGGCCAGCTAGCTAGCTGGAGCAAAAGGAGAAGGTTCCCTTTCACTCTGCTTTCAAAGCGGTGACCCGGAGGCACTCGAGAGCCTAATGCTGCGCAGTCGCCCAGAATGGGGGATCCTGTGCGCAGCGTTCCTCTATGGGGCACGGGGAGGAGGAAACGCATACTGGAGCTCCTGCCCCCACCTGCCCCAGAGTCAGTGCACAGCCCCTGCACCCCTCAATGCGTGGACGGGCTAGCTGAAGGATACTTGGAACCCTGTGGAGGGCTCTAGCTTTCCCTTTGGCCATGAGGGCTCTGGGATGCCTCCTGCAGGGCACAGGGCACGTTCCCTTTCTCTAGGAACCCTCTCTCGTCGCTCCACACAGGCCTTCCAGAAGTGAAGCCCACACAGGCAGCCACACTCTCCCGCAGGAAACTTGGACGCTGCACGTAGCCTGCTCTCCAGCGGGGGAAAGAGGGCTTTCTTTGCTCACTAGGTCACCGGTATCAGAGTGGCGCCCTGCAGAGACCAGGTAGTTTCTGACAGAGGCCAAGAGTCTCAGGCGGCACCCTGCCCGTCCCTGTTAAGACGCCGTACCAGGGCAATTCTGCACGGGACGGGGAGACTAGCGTGACGTACTTAGTGCCTTGGGCTAGGCCTCGCCGTCCGTACGCCTTGCCAAGAGCTAGTGGGTGCTTCAGGGGAGCAGTGTGCCTTGGCCAGGCTGCTTCGAAAGGCAACTGTCTGCTTGGCGTAGGGAGACAGCAAGCAAGGGCTCCCATTCGAAAGCCCACCGAGAGGGTTGCTTCATTGCCGCCCAGGTTCAGCGCTGGCAACCACTGGCCGTACACCTCAAAGACCTGCCGGACCTGTGTTCGGGCGGCCGTTAGCAAGCTCGGACGTCTAGCTCTGCCACGAAGGAAGCAGTGTGTCGCCTTTCTCTCCGCCGTACGAGCTGCCATCCGGAGGCCCAAGGTCCCTGGACGTTGTGAAGTCGCCCTTGGAAGAGACGTTCGCGCTGCAGTCTTCCTCCACGGCAGGGGCCTAGGAGGCAGGAGGCCTAGGAGACCTGGAAAGCTCACTAGCGTGAAGGCCCTGCGTGGACTACGTTTTCACGGGAAAGGCTGCACGCCCAAGCTTGTGCATGCAGTCCCTGGGCCTCACTATGAGCCTGCCCGGCACAGTCGTGTTCCCTTTAGCTCTGGCGCCTTGGCGATGCCTCCTGCAAGGACAGGCAAGCACCGTGTTGCTCTCAGGAGAGCGCCCTTTTCCTAACCACGGGGGCACTCCGGCACTGAAGACTGACAGCAGCCCTCTGCTTTCCGGCAGCTTTGAGGCTGGGGCTGCCCTTTGTTGCCGAGAATTGCCACTGTTCGCAGAGCTTCCGAATCCGAAACTTCAAAACTGCCCTAGTGCGTTTAGTTGCAGGCGAGCGAAAAGAGACCGAAGGAGCACTCTGGCACTTCCCCGGTTTCATCTCCAAGCAGGGAGTTGTGCAGTGTGTGAGGAGTCTACGGGACTTCAGGCTCCAGGAAGGTTACGTGTCCTCGCGCCGTCTCTAAGCGTAGGAGAGTTCAGGGGAAGCTCTACCTCTTCGAGACAGCATGTCATGGCTAGTCTCTGCGTGGCCTAGAGAAAGGGCGGGTGAGTAAAAGGGTAGCCGGAACGGACACCAGGAGAAGAGTGTTTTCCTTGCAGCCCACGCTCTGCACTGCGTGCCCCTGGCATGGCACCGAAGGCCTGCGAGAGCTGTGTTCCGGAGGTCGCTTGAATGCTTGGGCCAGCTAGCTAGCTGGAGCAAAAGGAGAAGGTTCCCTTTCACTCTGCTTTCAAAGCGGTGACCCGGAGGCACTCGAGAGCCTAATGCTGCGCAGTCGCCCAGAATGGGGGATCCTGTGCGCAGCGTTCCTCTATGGGGCACGGGGAGGAGGAAACGCATACTGGAGCTCCTGCCCCCACCTGCCCCAGAGTCAGTGCACAGCCCCTGCACCCCTCAATGCGTGGACGGGCTAGCTGAAGGATACTTGGAACCCTGTGGAGGGCTCTAGCTTTCCCTTTGGCCATGAGGGCTCTGGGATGCCTCCTGCAGGGCACAGGGCACGTTCCCTTTCTCTAGGAACCCTCTCTCGTCGCTCCACACAGGCCTTCCAGAAGTGAAGCCCACACAGGCAGCCACACTCTCCCGCAGGAAACTTGGACGCTGCACGTAGCCTGCTCTCCAGCGGGGGAAAGAGGGCTTTCTTTGCTCACTAGGTCACCGGTATCAGAGTGGCGCCCTGCAGAGACCAGGTAGTTTCTGACAGAGGCCAAGAGTCTCAGGCGGCACCCTGCCCGTCCCTGTTAAGACGCCGTACCAGGGCAATTCTGCACGGGACGGGGAGACTAGCGTGACGTACTTAGTGCCTTGGGCTAGGCCTCGCCGTCCGTACGCCTTGCCAAGAGCTAGTGGGTGCTTCAGGGGAGCAGTGTGCCTTGGCCAGGCTGCTTCGAAAGGCAACTGTCTGCTTGGCGTAGGGAGACAGCAAGCAAGGGCTCCCATTCGAAAGCCCACCGAGAGGGTTGCTTCATTGCCGCCCAGGTTCAGCGCTGGCAACCACTGGCCGTACACCTCAAAGACCTGCCGGACCTGTGTTCGGGCGGCCGTTAGCAAGCTCGGACGTCTAGCTCTGCCACGAAGGAAGCAGTGTGTCGCCTTTCTCTCCGCCGTACGAGCTGCCATCCGGAGGCCCAAGGTCCCTGGACGTTGTGAAGTCGCCCTTGGAAGAGACGTTCGCGCTGCAGTCTTCCTCCACGGCAGGGGCCTAGGAGGCAGGAGGCCTAGGAGACCTGGAAAGCTCACTAGCGTGAAGGCCCTGCGTGGACTACGTTTTCACGGGAAAGGCTGCACGCCCAAGCTTGTGCATGCAGTCCCTGGGCCTCACTATGAGCCTGCCCGGCACAGTCGTGTTCCCTTTAGCTCTGGCGCCTTGGCGATGCCTCCTGCAAGGACAGGCAAGCACCGTGTTGCTCTCAGGAGAGCGCCCTTTTCCTAACCACGGGGGCACTCCAGCACTGAAGACTGACAGCAGCCCTCTGCTTTCCGGCAGCTTTGAGGCTGGGGCTGCCCTTTGTTGCCGAGAATTGCCACTGTTCGCAGAGCTTCCGAATCCGAAACTTCAAAACTGCCCTAGTGCGTTTAGTTGCAGGCGAGCGAAAAGAGACCGAAGGAGCACTCTGGCACTTCCCCGGTTTCATCTCCAAGCAGGGAGTTGTGCAGTGTGTGAGGAGTCTACGGGACTTCAGGCTCCAGGAAGGTTACGTGTCCTCGCGCCGTCTCTAAGCGTAGGAGAGTTCAGGGGAAGCTCTACCTCTTCGAGACAGCATGTCATGGCTAGTCTCTGCGTGGCCTAGAGAAAGGGCGGGTGAGTAAAAGGGTAGCCGGAACGGACACCAGGAGAAGAGTGTTTTCCTTGCAGCCCACGCTCTGCACTGCGTGCCCCTGGCATGGCACCGAAGGCCTGCGAGAGCTGTGTTCCGGAGGTCGCTTGAATGCTTGGGCCAGCTAGCTAGCTGGAGCAAAAGGAGAAGGTTCCCTTTCACTCTGCTTTCAAAGCGGTGACCCGGAGGCACTCGAGAGCCTAATGCTGCGCAGTCGCCCAGAATGGGGGATCCTGTGCGCAGCGTTCCTCTATGGGGCACGGGGAGGAGGAAACGCATACTGGAGCTCCTGCCCCCACCTGCCCCAGAGTCAGTGCACAGCCCCTGCACCCCTCAATGCGTGGACGGGCTAGCTGAAGGATACTTGGAACCCTGTGGAGGGCTCTAGCTTTCCCTTTGGCCATGAGGGCTCTGGGATGCCTCCTGCAGGGCACAGGGCACGTTCCCTTTCTCTAGGAACCCTCTCTCGTCGCTCCACACAGGCCTTCCAGAAGTGAAGCCCACACAGGCAGCCACACTCTCCCGCAGGAAACTTGGACGCTGCACGTAGCCTGCTCTCCAGCGGGGGAAAGAGGGCTTTCTTTGCTCACTAGGTCACCGGTATCAGAGTGGCGCCCTGCAGAGACCAGGTAGTTTCTGACAGAGGCCAAGAGTCTCAGGCGGCACCCTGCCCGTCCCTGTTAAGACGCCGTACCAGGGCAATTCTGCACGGGACGGGGAGACTAGCGTGACGTACTTAGTGCCTTGGGCTAGGCCTCGCCGTCCGTACGCCTTGCCAAGAGCTAGTGGGTGCTTCAGGGGAGCAGTGTGCCTTGGCCAGGCTGCTTCGAAAGGCAACTGTCTGCTTGGCGTAGGGAGACAGCAAGCAAGGGCTCCCATTCGAAAGCCCACCGAGAGGGTTGCTTCATTGCCGCCCAGGTTCAGCGCTGGCAACCACTGGCCGTACACCTCAAAGACCTGCCGGACCTGTGTTCGGGCGGCCGTTAGCAAGCTCGGACGTCTAGCTCTGCCACGAAGGAAGCAGTGTGTCGCCTTTCTCTCCGCCGTACGAGCTGCCATCCGGAGGCCCAAGGTCCCTGGACGTTGTGAAGTCGCCCTTGGAAGAGACGTTCGCGCTGCAGTCTTCCTCCACGGCAGGGGCCTAGGAGGCAGGAGGCCTAGGAGACCTGGAAAGCTCACTAGCGTGAAGGCCCTGCGTGGACTACGTTTTCACGGGAAAGGCTGCACGCCCAAGCTTGTGCATGCAGTCCCTGGGCCTCACTATGAGCCTGCCCGGCACAGTCGTGTTCCCTTTAGCTCTGGCGCCTTGGCGATGCCTCCTGCAAGGACAGGCAAGCACCGTGTTGCTCTCAGGAGAGCGCCCTTTTCCTAACCACGGGGGCACTCCGGCACTGAAGACTGACAGCAGCCCTCTGCTTTCCGGCAGCTTTGAGGCTGGGGCTGCCCTTTGTTGCCGAGAATTGCCACTGTTCGCAGAGCTTCCGAATCCGAAACTTCAAAACTGCCCTAGTGCGTTTAGTTGCAGGCGAGCGAAAAGAGACCGAAGGAGCACTCTGGCACTTCCCCGGTTTCATCTCCAAGCAGGGAGTTGTGCAGTGTGTGAGGAGTCTACGGGACTTCAGGCTCCAGGAAGGTTACGTGTCCTCGCGCCGTCTCTAAGCGTAGGAGAGTTCAGGGGAAGCTCTACCTCTTCGAGACAGCATGTCATGGCTAGTCTCTGCGTGGCCTAGAGAAAGGGCGGGTGAGTAAAAGGGTAGCCGGAACGGACACCAGGAGAAGAGTGTTTTCCTTGCAGCCCACGCTCTGCACTGCGTGCCCCTGGCATGGCACCGAAGGCCTGCGAGAGCTGTGTTCCGGAGGTCGCTTGAATGCTTGGGCCAGCTAGCTAGCTGGAGCAAAAGGAGAAGGTTCCCTTTCACTCTGCTTTCAAAGCGGTGACCCGGAGGCACTCGAGAGCCTAATGCTGCGCAGTCGCCCAGAATGGGGGATCCTGTGCGCAGCGTTCCTCTATGGGGCACGGGGAGGAGGAAACGCATACTGGAGCTCCTGCCCCCACCTGCCCCAGAGTCAGTGCACAGCCCCTGCACCCCTCAATGCGTGGACGGGCTAGCTGAAGGATACTTGGAACCCTGTGGAGGGCTCTAGCTTTCCCTTTGGCCATGAGGGCTCTGGGATGCCTCCTGCAGGGCACAGGGCACGTTCCCTTTCTCTAGGAACCCTCTCTCGTCGCTCCACACAGGCCTTCCAGAAGTGAAGCCCACACAGGCAGCCACACTCTCCCGCAGGAAACTTGGACGCTGCACGTAGCCTGCTCTCCAGCGGGGGAAAGAGGGCTTTCTTTGCTCACTAGGTCACCGGCATCAGAGTGGCGCCCTGCAGAGACCAGGTAGTTTCTGACAGAGGCCAAGAGTCTCAGGCGGCACCCTGCCCGTCCCTGTTAAGACGCCGTACCAGGGCAATTCTGCACGGGACGGGGAGACTAGCGTGACGTACTTAGTGCCTTGGGCTAGGCCTCGCCGTCCGTACGCCTTGCCAAGAGCTAGTGGGTGCTTCAGGGGAGCAGTGTGCCTTGGCCAGGCTGCTTCGAAAGGCAACTGTCTGCTTGGCGTAGGGAGACAGCAAGCAAGGGCTCCCATTCGAAAGCCCACCGAGAGGGTTGCTTCATTGCCGCCCAGGTTCAGCGCTGGCAACCACTGGCCGTACACCTCAAAGACCTGCCGGACCTGTGTTCGGGCGGCCGTTAGCAAGCTCGGACGTCTAGCTCTGCCACGAAGGAAGCAGTGTGTCGCCTTTCTCTCCGCCGTACGAGCTGCCATCCGGAGGCCCAAGGTCCCTGGACGTTGTGAAGTCGCCCTTGGAAGAGACGTTCGCGCTGCAGTCTTCCTCCACGGCAGGGGCCTAGGAGGCAGGAGGCCTAGGAGACCTGGAAAGCTCACTAGCGTGAAGGCCCTGCGTGGACTACGTTTTCACGGGAAAGGCTGCACGCCCAAGCTTGTGCATGCAGTCCCTGGGCCTCACTATGAGCCTGCCCGGCACAGTCGTGTTCCCTTTAGCTCTGGCGCCTTGGCGATGCCTCCTGCAAGGACAGGCAAGCACCGTGTTGCTCTCAGGAGAGCGCCCTTTTCCTAACCACGGGGGCACTCCAGCACTGAAGACTGACAGCAGCCCTCTGCTTTCCGGCAGCTTTGAGGCTGGGGCTGCCCTTTGTTGCCGAGAATTGCCACTGTTCGCAGAGCTTCCGAATCCGAAACTTCAAAACTGCCCTAGTGCGTTTAGTTTCAGGCGAGCGAAAAGAGACCGAAGGAGCACTCTGGCACTTCCCCGGTTTCATCTCCAAGCAGGGAGTTGTGCAGTGTGTGAGGAGTCTACGGGACTTCAGGCTCCAGGAAGGTTACGTGTCCTCGCGCCGTCTCTAAGCGTAGGAGAGTTCAGGGGAAGCTCTACCTCTTCGAGACAGCATGTCATGGCTAGTCTCTGCGTGGCCTAGAGAAAGGGCGGGTGAGTAAAAGGGTAGCCGGAACGGACACCAGGAGAAGAGTGTTTTCCTTGCAGCCCACGCTCTGCACTGCGTGCCCCTGGCATGGCACCGAAGGCCTGCGAGAGCTGTGTTCCGGAGGTCGCTTGAATGCTTGGGCCAGCTAGCTAGCTGGAGCAAAAGGAGAAGGTTCCCTTTCACTCTGCTTTCAAAGCGGTGACCCGGAGGCACTCGAGAGCCTAATGCTGCGCAGTCGCCCAGAATGGGGGATCCTGTGCGCAGCGTTCCTCTATGGGGCACGGGGAGGAGGAAACGCATACTGGAGCTCCTGCCCCCACCTGCCCCAGAGTCAGTGCACAGCCCCTGCACCCCTCAATGCGTGGACGGGCTAGCTGAAGGATACTTGGAACCCTGTGGAGGGCTCTAGCTTTCCCTTTGGCCATGAGGGCTCTGGGATGCCTCCTGCAGGGCACAGGGCACGTTCCCTTTCTCTAGGAACCCTCTCTCGTCGCTCCACACAGGCCTTCCAGAAGTGAAGCCCACACAGGCAGCCACACTCTCCCGCAGGAAACTTGGACGCTGCACGTAGCCTGCTCTCCAGCGGGGGAAAGAGGGCTTTCTTTGCTCACTAGGTCACCGGCATCAGAGTGGCGCCCTGCAGAGACCAGGTAGTTTCTGACAGAGGCCAAGAGTCTCAGGCGGCACCCTGCCCGTCCCTGTTAAGACGCCGTACCAGGGCAATTCTGCACGGGACGGGGAGACTAGCGTGACGTACTTAGTGCCTTGGGCTAGGCCTCGCCGTCCGTACGCCTTGCCAAGAGCTAGTGGGTGCTTCAGGGGAGCAGTGTGCCTTGGCCAGGCTGCTTCGAAAGGCAACTGTCTGCTTGGCGTAGGGAGACAGCAAGCAAGGGCTCCCATTCGAAAGCCCACCGAGAGGGTTGCTTCATTGCCGCCCAGGTTCAGCGCTGGCAACCACTGGCCGTACACCTCAAAGACCTGCCGGACCTGTGTTCGGGCGGCCGTTAGCAAGCTCGGACGTCTAGCTCTGCCACGAAGGAAGCAGTGTGTCGCCTTTCTCTCCGCCGTACGAGCTGCCATCCGGAGGCCCAAGGTCCCTGGACGTTGTGAAGTCGCCCTTGGAAGAGACGTTCGCGCTGCAGTCTTCCTCCACGGCAGGGGCCTAGGAGGCAGGAGGCCTAGGAGACCTGGAAAGCTCACTAGCGTGAAGGCCCTGCGTGGACTACGTTTTCACGGGAAAGGCTGCACGCCCAAGCTTGTGCATGCAGTCCCTGGGCCTCACTATGAGCCTGCCCGGCACAGTCGTGTTCCCTTTAGCTCTGGCGCCTTGGCGATGCCTCCTGCAAGGACAGGCAAGCACCGTGTTGCTCTCAGGAGAGCGCCCTTTTCCTAACCACGGGGGCACTCCAGCACTGAAGACTGACAGCAGCCCTCTGCTTTCCGGCAGCTTTGAGGCTGGGGCTGCCCTTTGTTGCCGAGAATTGCCACTGTTCGCAGAGCTTCCGAATCCGAAACTTCAAAACTGCCCTAGTGCGTTTAGTTTCAGGCGAGCGAAAAGAGACCGAAGGAGCACTCTGGCACTTCCCCGGTTTCATCTCCAAGCAGGGAGTTGTGCAGTGTGTGAGGAGTCTACGGGACTTCAGGCTCCAGGAAGGTTACGTGTCCTCGCGCCGTCTCTAAGCGTAGGAGAGTTCAGGGGAAGCTCTACCTCTTCGAGACAGCATGTCATGGCTAGTCTCTGCGTGGCCTAGAGAAAGGGCGGGTGAGTAAAAGGGTAGCCGGAACGGACACCAGGAGAAGAGTGTTTTCCTTGCAGCCCACGCTCTGCACTGCGTGCCCCTGGCATGGCACCGAAGGCCTGCGAGAGCTGTGTTCCGGAGGTCGCTTGAATGCTTGGGCCAGCTAGCTAGCTGGAGCAAAAGGAGAAGGTTCCCTTTCACTCTGCTTTCAAAGCGGTGACCCGGAGGCACTCGAGAGCCTAATGCTGCGCAGTCGCCCAGAATGGGGGATCCTGTGCGCAGCGTTCCTCTATGGGGCACAGGGAGGAGGAAACGCATACTGGAGCTCCTGCCCCCACCTGCCCCAGAGTCAGTGCACAGCCCCTGCACCCCTCAATGCGTGGACGGGCTAGCTGAAGGATACTTGGAACCCTGTGGAGGGCTCTAGCTTTCCCTTTGGCCATGAGGGCTCTGGGATGCCTCCTGCAGGGCACAGGACACGTTCCCTTTCTCTAGGAACCCTCTCTCGTCGCTCCACACAGGCCTTCCAGAAGTGAAGCCCACACAGGCAGCCACACTCTCCCGCAGGAAACTTGGACGCTGCACGTAGCCTGCTCTCCAGCGGGGGAAAGAGGGCTTTCTTTGCTCACTAGGTCACCGGCATCAGAGTGGCGCCCTGCAGAGACCAGGTAGTTTCTGACAGAGGCCAAGAGTCTCAGGCGGCACCCTGCCCGTCCCTGTTAAGACGCCGTACCAGGGCAATTCTGCACGGGACGGGGAGACTAGCGTGACGTACTTAGTGCCTTGGGCTAGGCCTCGCCGTCCGTACGCCTTGCCAAGAGCTAGTGGGTGCTTCAGGGGAGCAGTGTGCCTTGGCCAGGCTGCTTCGAAAGGCAACTGTCTGCTTGGCGTAGGGAGACAGCAAGCAAGGGCTCCCATTCGAAAGCCCACCGAGAGGGTTGCTTCATTGCCGCCCAGGTTCAGCGCTGGCAACCACTGGCCGTACACCTCAAAGACCTGCCGGACCTGTGTTCGGGCGGCCGTTAGCAAGCTCGGACGTCTAGCTCTGCCACGAAGGAAGCAGTGTGTCGCCTTTCTCTCCGCCGTACGAGCTGCCATCCGGAGGCCCAAGGTCCCTGGACGTTGTGAAGTCGCCCTTGGAAGAGACGTTCGCGCTGCAGTCTTCCTCCACGGCAGGGGCCTAGGAGGCAGGAGGCCTAGGAGACCTGGAAAGCTCACTAGCGTGAAGGCCCTGCGTGGACTACGTTTTCACGGGAAAGGCTGCACGCCCAAGCTTGTGCATGCAGTCCCTGGGCCTCACTATGAGCCTGCCCGGCACAGTCGTGTTCCCTTTAGCTCTGGCGCCTTGGCGATGCCTCCTGCAAGGACAGGCAAGCACCGTGTTGCTCTCAGGAGAGCGCCCTTTTCCTAACCACGGGGGCACTCCAGCACTGAAGACTGACAGCAGCCCTCTGCTTTCCGGCAGCTTTGAGGCTGGGGCTGCCCTTTGTTGCCGAGAATTGCCACTGTTCGCAGAGCTTCCGAATCCGAAACTTCAAAACTGCCCTAGTGCGTTTAGTTTCAGGCGAGCGAAAAGAGACCGAAGGAGCACTCTGGCACTTCCCCGGTTTCATCTCCAAGCAGGGAGTTGTGCAGTGTGTGAGGAGTCTACGGGACTTCAGGCTCCAGGAAGGTTACGTGTCCTCGCGCCGTCTCTAAGCGTAGGAGAGTTCAGGGGAAGCTCTACCTCTTCGAGACAGCATGTCATGGCTAGTCTCTGCGTGGCCTAGAGAAAGGGCGGGTGAGTAAAAGGGTAGCCGGAACGGACACCAGGAGAAGAGTGTTTTCCTTGCAGCCCACGCTCTGCACTGCGTGCCCCTGGCATGGCACCGAAGGCCTGCGAGAGCTGTGTTCCGGAGGTCGCTTGAATGCTTGGGCCAGCTAGCTAGCTGGAGCAAAAGGAGAAGGTTCCCTTTCACTCTGCTTTCAAAGCGGTGACCCGGAGGCACTCGAGAGCCTAATGCTGCGCAGTCGCCCAGAATGGGGGATCCTGTGCGCAGCGTTCCTCTATGGGGCACGGGGAGGAGGAAACGCATACTGGAGCTCCTGCCCCCACCTGCCCCAGAGTCAGTGCACAGCCCCTGCACCCCTCAATGCGTGGACGGGCTAGCTGAAGGATACTTGGAACCCTGTGGAGGGCTCTAGCTTTCCCTTTGGCCATGAGGGCTCTGGGATGCCTCCTGCAGGGCACAGGACACGTTCCCTTTCTCTAGGAACCCTCTCTCGTCGCTCCACACAGGCCTTCCAGAAGTGAAGCCCACACAGGCAGCCACACTCTCCCGCAGGAAACTTGGACGCTGCACGTAGCCTGCTCTCCAGCGGGGGAAAGAGGGCTTTCTTTGCTCACTAGGTCACCGGCATCAGAGTGGCGCCCTGCAGAGACCAGGTAGTTTCTGACAGAGGCCAAGAGTCTCAGGCGGCACCCTGCCCGTCCCTGTTAAGACGCCGTACCAGGGCAATTCTGCACGGGACGGGGAGACTAGCGTGACGTACTTAGTGCCTTGGGCTAGGCCTCGCCGTCCGTACGCCTTGCCAAGAGCTAGTGGGTGCTTCAGGGGAGCAGTGTGCCTTGGCCAGGCTGCTTCGAAAGGCAACTGTCTGCTTGGCGTAGGGAGACAGCAAGCAAGGGCTCCCATTCGAAAGCCCACCGAGAGGGTTGCTTCATTGCCGCCCAGGTTCAGCGCTGGCAACCACTGGCCGTACACCTCAAAGACCTGCCGGACCTGTGTTCGGGCGGCCGTTAGCAAGCTCGGACGTCTAGCTCTGCCACGAAGGAAGCAGTGTGTCGCCTTTCTCTCCGCCGTACGAGCTGCCATCCGGAGGCCCAAGGTCCCTGGACGTTGTGAAGTCGCCCTTGGAAGAGACGTTCGCGCTGCAGTCTTCCTCCACGGCAGGGGCCTAGGAGGCAGGAGGCCTAGGAGACCTGGAAAGCTCACTAGCGTGAAGGCCCTGCGTGGACTACGTTTTCACGGGAAAGGCTGCACGCCCAAGCTTGTGCATGCAGTCCCTGGGCCTCACTATGAGCCTGCCCGGCACAGTCGTGTTCCCTTTAGCTCTGGCGCCTTGGCGATGCCTCCTGCAAGGACAGGCAAGCACCGTGTTGCTCTCAGGAGAGCGCCCTTTTCCTAACCACGGGGGCACTCCAGCACTGAAGACTGACAGCAGCCCTCTGCTTTCCGGCAGCTTTGAGGCTGGGGCTGCCCTTTGTTGCCGAGAATTGCCACTGTTCGCAGAGCTTCCGAATCCGAAACTTCAAAACTGCCCTAGTGCGTTTAGTTTCAGGCGAGCGAAAAGAGACCGAAGGAGCACTCTGGCACTTCCCCGGTTTCATCTCCAAGCAGGGAGTTGTGCAGTGTGTGAGGAGTCTACGGGACTTCAGGCTCCAGGAAGGTTACGTGTCCTCGCGCCGTCTCTAAGCGTAGGAGAGTTCAGGGGAAGCTCTACCTCTTCGAGACAGCATGTCATGGCTAGTCTCTGCGTGGCCTAGAGAAAGGGCGGGTGAGTAAAAGGGTAGCCGGAACGGACACCAGGAGAAGAGTGTTTTCCTTGCAGCCCACGCTCTGCACTGCGTGCCCCTGGCATGGCACCGAAGGCCTGCGAGAGCTGTGTTCCGGAGGTCGCTTGAATGCTTGGGCCAGCTAGCTAGCTGGAGCAAAAGGAGAAGGTTCCCTTTCACTCTGCTTTCAAAGCGGTGACCCGGAGGCACTCGAGAGCCTAATGCTGCGCAGTCGCCCAGAATGGGGGATCCTGTGCGCAGCGTTCCTCTATGGGGCACGGGGAGGAGGAAACGCATACTGGAGCTCCTGCCCCCACCTGCCCCAGAGTCAGTGCACAGCCCCTGCACCCCTCAATGCGTGGACGGGCTAGCTGAAGGATACTTGGAACCCTGTGGAGGGCTCTAGCTTTCCCTTTGGCCATGAGGGCTCTGGGATGCCTCCTGCAGGGCACAGGGCACGTTCCCTTTCTCTAGGAACCCTCTCTCGTCGCTCCACACAGGCCTTCCAGAAGTGAAGCCTACACAGGCAGCCACACTCTCCCGCAGGAAACTTGGACGCTGCACGTAGCCTGCTCTCCAGCGGGGGAAAGAGGGCTTTCTTTGCTCACTAGGTCACCGGCATCAGAGTGGCGCCCTGCAGAGACCAGGTAGTTTCTGACAGAGGCCAAGAGTCTCAGGCGGCACCCTGCCCGTCCCTGTTAAGACGCCGTACCAGGGCAATTCTGCACGGGACGGGGAGACTAGCGTGACGTACTTAGTGCCTTGGGCTAGGCCTCGCCGTCCGTACGCCTTGCCAAGAGCTAGTGGGTGCTTCAGGGGAGCAGTGTGCCTTGGCCAGGCTGCTTCGAAAGGCAACTGTCTGCTTGGCGTAGGGAGACAGCAAGCAAGGGCTCCCATTCGAAAGCCCACCGAGAGGGTTGCTTCATTGCCGCCCAGGTTCAGCGCTGGCAACCACTGGCCGTACACCTCAAAGACCTGCCGGACCTGTGTTCGGGCGGCCGTTAGCAAGCTCGGACGTCTAGCTCTGCCACGAAGGAAGCAGTGTGTCGCCTTTCTCTCCGCCGTACGAGCTGCCATCCGGAGGCCCAAGGTCCCTGGACGTTGTGAAGTCGCCCTTGGAAGAGACGTTCGCGCTGCAGTCTTCCTCCACGGCAGGGGCCTAGGAGGCAGGAGGCCTAGGAGACCTGGAAAGCTCACTAGCGTGAAGGCCCTGCGTGGACTACGTTTTCACGGGAAAGGCTGCACGCCCAAGCTTGTGCATGCAGTCCCTGGGCCTCACTATGAGCCTGCCCGGCACAGTCGTGTTCCCTTTAGCTCTGGCGCCTTGGCGATGCCTCCTGCAAGGACAGGCAAGCACCGTGTTGCTCTCAGGAGAGCGCCCTTTTCCTAACCACGGGGGCACTCCAGCACTGAAGACTGACAGCAGCCCTCTGCTTTCCGGCAGCTTTGAGGCTGGGGCTGCCCTTTGTTGCCGAGAATTGCCACTGTTCGCAGAGCTTCCGAATCCGAAACTTCAAAACTGCCCTAGTGCGTTTAGTTGCAGGCGAGCGAAAAGAGACCGAAGGAGCACTCTGGCACTTCCCCGGTTTCATCTCCAAGCAGGGAGTTGTGCAGTGTGTGAGGAGTCTACGGGACTTCAGGCTCCAGGAAGGTTACGTGTCCTCGCGCCGTCTCTAAGCGTAGGAGAGTTCAGGGGAAGCTCTACCTCTTCGAGACAGCATGTCATGGCTAGTCTCTGCGTGGCCTAGAGAAAGGGCGGGTGAGTAAAAGGGTAGCCGGAACGGACACCAGGAGAAGAGTGTTTTCCTTGCAGCCCACGCTCTGCACTGCGTGCCCCTGGCATGGCACCGAAGGCCTGCGAGAGCTGTGTTCCGGAGGTCGCTTGAATGCTTGGGCCAGCTAGCTAGCTGGAGCAAAAGGAGAAGGTTCCCTTTCACTCTGCTTTCAAAGCGGTGACCCGGAGGCACTCGAGAGCCTAATGCTGCGCAGTCGCCCAGAATGGGGGATCCTGTGCGCAGCGTTCCTCTATGGGGCACGGGGAGGAGGAAACGCATACTGGAGCTCCTGCCCCCACCTGCCCCAGAGTCAGTGCACAGCCCCTGCACCCCTCAATGCGTGGACGGGCTAGCTGAAGGATACTTGGAACCCTGTGGAGGGCTCTAGCTTTCCCTTTGGCCATGAGGGCTCTGGGATGCCTCCTGCAGGGCACAGGGCACGTTCCCTTTCTCTAGGAACCCTCTCTCGTCGCTCCACACAGGCCTTCCAGAAGTGAAGCCCACACAGGCAGCCACACTCTCCCGCAGGAAACTTGGACGCTGCACGTAGCCTGCTCTCCAGCGGGGGAAAGAGGGCTTTCTTTGCTCACTAGGTCACCGGCATCAGAGTGGCGCCCTGCAGAGACCAGGTAGTTTCTGACAGAGGCCAAGAGTCTCAGGCGGCACCCTGCCCGTCCCTGTTAAGACGCCGTACCAGGGCAATTCTGCACGGGACGGGGAGACTAGCGTGACGTACTTAGTGCCTTGGGCTAGGCCTCGCCGTCCGTACGCCTTGCCAAGAGCTAGTGGGTGCTTCAGGGGAGCAGTGTGCCTTGGCCAGGCTGCTTCGAAAGGCAACTGTCTGCTTGGCGTAGGGAGACAGCAAGCAAGGGCTCCCATTCGAAAGCCCACCGAGAGGGTTGCTTCATTGCCGCCCAGGTTCAGCGCTGGCAACCACTGGCCGTACACCTCAAAGACCTGCCGGACCTGTGTTCGGGCGGCCGTTAGCAAGCTCGGACGTCTAGCTCTGCCACGAAGGAAGCAGTGTGTCGCCTTTCTCTCCGCCGTACGAGCTGCCATCCGGAGGCCCAAGGTCCCTGGACGTTGTGAAGTCGCCCTTGGAAGAGACGTTCGCGCTGCAGTCTTCCTCCACGGCAGGGGCCTAGGAGGCAGGAGGCCTAGGAGACCTGGAAAGCTCACTAGCGTGAAGGCCCTGCGTGGACTACGTTTTCACGGGAAAGGCTGCACGCCCAAGCTTGTGCATGCAGTCCCTGGGCCTCACTATGAGCCTGCCCGGCACAGTCGTGTTCCCTTTAGCTCTGGCGCCTTGGCGATGCCTCCTGCAAGGACAGGCAAGCACCGTGTTGCTCTCAGGAGAGCGCCCTTTTCCTAACCACGGGGGCACTCCAGCACTGAAGACTGACAGCAGCCCTCTGCTTTCCGGCAGCTTTGAGGCTGGGGCTGCCCTTTGTTGCCGAGAATTGCCACTGTTCGCAGAGCTTCCGAATCCGAAACTTCAAAACTGCCCTAGTGCGTTTAGTTGCAGGCGAGCGAAAAGAGACCGAAGGAGCACTCTGGCACTTCCCCGGTTTCATCTCCAAGCAGGGAGTTGTGCAGTGTGTGAGGAGTCTACGGGACTTCAGGCTCCAGGAAGGTTACGTGTCCTCGCGCCGTCTCTAAGCGTAGGAGAGTTCAGGGGAAGCTCTACCTCTTCGAGACAGCATGTCATGGCTAGTCTCTGCGTGGCCTAGAGAAAGGGCGGGTGAGTAAAAGGGTAGCCGGAACGGACACCAGGAGAAGAGTGTTTTCCTTGCAGCCCACGCTCTGCACTGCGTGCCCCTGGCATGGCACCGAAGGCCTGCGAGAGCTGTGTTCCGGAGGTCGCTTGAATGCTTGGGCCAGCTAGCTAGCTGGAGCAAAAGGAGAAGGTTCCCTTTCACTCTGCTTTCAAAGCGGTGACCCGGAGGCACTCGAGAGCCTAATGCTGCGCAGTCGCCCAGAATGGGGGATCCTGTGCGCAGCGTTCCTCTATGGGGCACGGGGAGGAGGAAACGCATACTGGAGCTCCTGCCCCCACCTGCCCCAGAGTCAGTGCACAGCCCCTGCACCCCTCAATGCGTGGACGGGCTAGCTGAAGGATACTTGGAACCCTGTGGAGGGCTCTAGCTTTCCCTTTGGCCATGAGGGCTCTGGGATGCCTCCTGCAGGGCACAGGGCACGTTCCCTTTCTCTAGGAACCCTCTCTCGTCGCTCCACACAGGCCTTCCAGAAGTGAAGCCCACACAGGCAGCCACACTCTCCCGCAGGAAACTTGGACGCTGCACGTAGCCTGCTCTCCAGCGGGGGAAAGAGGGCTTTCTTTGCTCACTAGGTCACCGGCATCAGAGTGGCGCCCTGCAGAGACCAGGTAGTTTCTGACAGAGGCCAAGAGTCTCAGGCGGCACCCTGCCCGTCCCTGTTAAGACGCCGTACCAGGGCAATTCTGCACGGGACGGGGAGACTAGCGTGACGTACTTAGTGCCTTGGGCTAGGCCTCGCCGTCCGTACGCCTTGCCAAGAGCTAGTGGGTGCTTCAGGGGAGCAGTGTGCCTTGGCCAGGCTGCTTCGAAAGGCAACTGTCTGCTTGGCGTAGGGAGACAGCAAGCAAGGGCTCCCATTCGAAAGCCCACCGAGAGGGTTGCTTCATTGCCGCCCAGGTTCAGCGCTGGCAACCACTGGCCGTACACCTCAAAGACCTGCCGGACCTGTGTTCGGGCGGCCGTTAGCAAGCTCGGACGTCTAGCTCTGCCACGAAGGAAGCAGTGTGTCGCCTTTCTCTCCGCCGTACGAGCTGCCATCCGGAGGCCCAAGGTCCCTGGACGTTGTGAAGTCGCCCTTGGAAGAGACGTTCGCGCTGCAGTCTTCCTCCACGGCAGGGGCCTAGGAGGCAGGAGGCCTAGGAGACCTGGAAAGCTCACTAGCGTGAAGGCCCTGCGTGGACTACGTTTTCACGGGAAAGGCTGCACGCCCAAGCTTGTGCATGCAGTCCCTGGGCCTCACTATGAGCCTGCCCGGCACAGTCGTGTTCCCTTTAGCTCTGGCGCCTTGGCGATGCCTCCTGCAAGGACAGGCAAGCACCGTGTTGCTCTCAGGAGAGCGCCCTTTTCCTAACCACGGGGGCACTCCAGCACTGAAGACTGACAGCAGCCCTCTGCTTTCCGGCAGCTTTGAGGCTGGGGCTGCCCTTTGTTGCCGAGAATTGCCACTGTTCGCAGAGCTTCCGAATCCGAAACTTCAAAACTGCCCTAGTGCGTTTAGTTGCAGGCGAGCGAAAAGAGACCGAAGGAGCACTCTGGCACTTCCCCGGTTTCATCTCCAAGCAGGGAGTTGTGCAGTGTGTGAGGAGTCTACGGGACTTCAGGCTCCAGGAAGGTTACGTGTCCTCGCGCCGTCTCTAAGCGTAGGAGAGTTCAGGGGAAGCTCTACCTCTTCGAGACAGCATGTCATGGCTAGTCTCTGCGTGGCCTAGAGAAAGGGCGGGTGAGTAAAAGGGTAGCCGGAACGGACACCAGGAGAAGAGTGTTTTCCTTGCAGCCCACGCTCTGCACTGCGTGCCCCTGGCATGGCACCGAAGGCCTGCGAGAGCTGTGTTCCGGAGGTCGCTTGAATGCTTGGGCCAGCTAGCTAGCTGGAGCAAAAGGAGAAGGTTCCCTTTCACTCTGCTTTCAAAGCGGTGACCCGGAGGCACTCGAGAGCCTAATGCTGCGCAGTCGCCCAGAATGGGGGATCCTGTGCGCAGCGTTCCTCTATGGGGCACGGGGAGGAGGAAACGCATACTGGAGCTCCTGCCCCCACCTGCCCCAGAGTCAGTGCACAGCCCCTGCACCCCTCAATGCGTGGACGGGCTAGCTGAAGGATACTTGGAACCCTGTGGAGGGCTCTAGCTTTCCCTTTGGCCATGAGGGCTCTGGGATGCCTCCTGCAGGGCACAGGGCACGTTCCCTTTCTCTAGGAACCCTCTCTCGTCGCTCCACACAGGCCTTCCAGAAGTGAAGCCCACACAGGCAGCCACACTCTCCCGCAGGAAACTTGGACGCTGCACGTAGCCTGCTCTCCAGCGGGGGAAAGAGGGCTTTCTTTGCTCACTAGGTCACCGGCATCAGAGTGGCGCCCTGCAGAGACCAGGTAGTTTCTGACAGAGGCCAAGAGTCTCAGGCGGCACCCTGCCCGTCCCTGTTAAGACGCCGTACCAGGGCAATTCTGCACGGGACGGGGAGACTAGCGTGACGTACTTAGTGCCTTGGGCTAGGCCTCGCCGTCCGTACGCCTTGCCAAGAGCTAGTGGGTGCTTCAGGGGAGCAGTGTGCCTTGGCCAGGCTGCTTCGAAAGGCAACTGTCTGCTTGGCGTAGGGAGACAGCAAGCAAGGGCTCCCATTCGAAAGCCCACCGAGAGGGTTGCTTCATTGCCGCCCAGGTTCAGCGCTGGCAACCACTGGCCGTACACCTCAAAGACCTGCCGGACCTGTGTTCGGGCGGCCGTTAGCAAGCTCGGACGTCTAGCTCTGCCACGAAGGAAGCAGTGTGTCGCCTTTCTCTCCGCCGTACGAGCTGCCATCCGGAGGCCCAAGGTCCCTGGACGTTGTGAAGTCGCCCTTGGAAGAGACGTTCGCGCTGCAGTCTTCCTCCACGGCAGGGGCCTAGGAGGCAGGAGGCCTAGGAGACCTGGAAAGCTCACTAGCGTGAAGGCCCTGCGTGGACTACGTTTTCACGGGAAAGGCTGCACGCCCAAGCTTGTGCATGCAGTCCCTGGGCCTCACTATGAGCCTGCCCGGCACAGTCGTGTTCCCTTTAGCTCTGGCGCCTTGGCGATGCCTCCTGCAAGGACAGGCAAGCACCGTGTTGCTCTCAGGAGAGCGCCCTTTTCCTAACCACGGGGGCACTCCAGCACTGAAGACTGACAGCAGCCCTCTGCTTTCCGGCAGCTTTGAGGCTGGGGCTGCCCTTTGTTGCCGAGAATTGCCACTGTTCGCAGAGCTTCCGAATCCGAAACTTCAAAACTGCCCTAGTGCGTTTAGTTGCAGGCGAGCGAAAAGAGACCGAAGGAGCACTCTGGCACTTCCCCGGTTTCATCTCCAAGCAGGGAGTTGTGCAGTGTGTGAGGAGTCTACGGGACTTCAGGCTCCAGGAAGGTTACGTGTCCTCGCGCCGTCTCTAAGCGTAGGAGAGTTCAGGGGAAGCTCTACCTCTTCGAGACAGCATGTCATGGCTAGTCTCTGCGTGGCCTAGAGAAAGGGCGGGTGAGTAAAAGGGTAGCCGGAACGGACACCAGGAGAAGAGTGTTTTCCTTGCAGCCCACGCTCTGCACTGCGTGCCCCTGGCATGGCACCGAAGGCCTGCGAGAGCTGTGTTCCGGAGGTCGCTTGAATGCTTGGGCCAGCTAGCTAGCTGGAGCAAAAGGAGAAGGTTCCCTTTCACTCTGCTTTCAAAGCGGTGACCCGGAGGCACTCGAGAGCCTAATGCTGCGCAGTCGCCCAGAATGGGGGATCCTGTGCGCAGCGTTCCTCTATGGGGCACGGGGAGGAGGAAACGCATACTGGAGCTCCTGCCCCCACCTGCCCCAGAGTCAGTGCACAGCCCCTGCACCCCTCAATGCGTGGACGGGCTAGCTGAAGGATACTTGGAACCCTGTGGAGGGCTCTAGCTTTCCCTTTGGCCATGAGGGCTCTGGGATGCCTCCTGCAGGGCACAGGGCACGTTCCCTTTCTCTAGGAACCCTCTCTCGTCGCTCCACACAGGCCTTCCAGAAGTGAAGCCCACACAGGCAGCCACACTCTCCCGCAGGAAACTTGGACGCTGCACGTAGCCTGCTCTCCAGCGGGGGAAAGAGGGCTTTCTTTGCTCACTAGGTCACCGGCATCAGAGTGGCGCCCTGCAGAGACCAGGTAGTTTCTGACAGAGGCCAAGAGTCTCAGGCGGCACCCTGCCCGTCCCTGTTAAGACGCCGTACCAGGGCAATTCTGCACGGGACGGGGAGACTAGCGTGACGTACTTAGTGCCTTGGGCTAGGCCTCGCCGTCCGTACGCCTTGCCAAGAGCTAGTGGGTGCTTCAGGGGAGCAGTGTGCCTTGGCCAGGCTGCTTCGAAAGGCAACTGTCTGCTTGGCGTAGGGAGACAGCAAGCAAGGGCTCCCATTCGAAAGCCCACCGAGAGGGTTGCTTCATTGCCGCCCAGGTTCAGCGCTGGCAACCACTGGCCGTACACCTCAAAGACCTGCCGGACCTGTGTTCGGGCGGCCGTTAGCAAGCTCGGACGTCTAGCTCTGCACGAAGGAAGCAGTGTGTCGCCTTTCTCTCCGCCGTACGAGCTGCCATCCGGAGGCCCAAGGTCCCTGGACGTTGTGAAGTCGCCCTTGGAAGAGACGTTCGCGCTGCAGTCTTCCTCCACGGCAGGGGCCTAGGAGGCAGGAGGCCTAGGAGACCTGGAAAGCTCACTAGCGTGAAGGCCCTGCGTGGACTACGTTTTCACGGGAAAGGCTGCACGCCCAAGCTTGTGCATGCAGTCCCTGGGCCTCACTATGAGCCTGCCCGGCACAGTCGTGTTCCCTTTAGCTCTGGCGCCTTGGCGATGCCTCCTGCAAGGACAGGCAAGCACCGTGTTGCTCTCAGGAGAGCGCCCTTTTCCTAACCACGGGGGCACTCCAGCACTGAAGACTGACAGCAGCCCTCTGCTTTCCGGCAGCTTTGAGGCTGGGGCTGCCCTTTGTTGCCGAGAATTGCCACTGTTCGCAGAGCTTCCGAATCCGAAACTTCAAAACTGCCCTAGTGCGTTTAGTTGCAGGCGAGCGAAAAGAGACCGAAGGAGCACTCTGGCACTTCCCCGGTTTCATCTCCAAGCAGGGAGTTGTGCAGTGTGTGAGGAGTCTACGGGACTTCAGGCTCCAGGAAGGTTACGTGTCCTCGCGCCGTCTCTAAGCGTAGGAGAGTTCAGGGGAAGCTCTACCTCTTCGAGACAGCATGTCATGGCTAGTCTCTGCGTGGCCTAGAGAAAGGGCGGGTGAGTAAAAGGGTAGCCGGAACGGACACCAGGAGAAGAGTGTTTTCCTTGCAGCCCACGCTCTGCACTGCGTGCCCCTGGCATGGCACCGAAGGCCTGCGAGAGCTGTGTTCCGGAGGTCGCTTGAATGCTTGGGCCAGCTAGCTAGCTGGAGCAAAAGGAGAAGGTTCCCTTTCACTCTGCTTTCAAAGCGGTGACCCGGAGGCACTCGAGAGCCTAATGCTGCGCAGTCGCCCAGAATGGGGGATCCTGTGCGCAGCGTTCCTCTATGGGGCACGGGGAGGAGGAAACGCATACTGGAGCTCCTGCCCCCACCTGCCCCAGAGTCAGTGCACAGCCCCTGCACCCCTCAATGCGTGGACGGGCTAGCTGAAGGATACTTGGAACCCTGTGGAGGGCTCTAGCTTTCCCTTTGGCCATGAGGGCTCTGGGATGCCTCCTGCAGGGCACAGGGCACGTTCCCTTTCTCTAGGAACCCTCTCTCGTCGCTCCACACAGGCCTTCCAGAAGTGAAGCCCACACAGGCAGCCACACTCTCCCGCAGGAAACTTGGACGCTGCACGTAGCCTGCTCTCCAGCGGGGGAAAGAGGGCTTTCTTTGCTCACTAGGTCACCGGCATCAGAGTGGCGCCCTGCAGAGACCAGGTAGTTTCTGACAGAGGCCAAGAGTCTCAGGCGGCACCCTGCCCGTCCCTGTTAAGACGCCGTACCAGGGCAATTCTGCACGGGACGGGGAGACTAGCGTGACGTACTTAGTGCCTTGGGCTAGGCCTCGCCGTCCGTACGCCTTGCCAAGAGCTAGTGGGTGCTTCAGGGGAGCAGTGTGCCTTGGCCAGGCTGCTTCGAAAGGCAACTGTCTGCTTGGCGTAGGGAGACAGCAAGCAAGGGCTCCCATTCGAAAGCCCACCGAGAGGGTTGCTTCATTGCCGCCCAGGTTCAGCGCTGGCAACCACTGGCCGTACACCTCAAAGACCTGCCGGACCTGTGTTCGGGCGGCCGTTAGCAAGCTCGGACGTCTAGCTCTGCCACGAAGGAAGCAGTGTGTCGCCTTTCTCTCCGCCGTACGAGCTGCCATCCGGAGGCCCAAGGTCCCTGGACGTTGTGAAGTCGCCCTTGGAAGAGACGTTCGCGCTGCAGTCTTCCTCCACGGCAGGGGCCTAGGAGGCAGGAGGCCTAGGAGACCTGGAAAGCTCACTAGCGTGAAGGCCCTGCGTGGACTACGTTTTCACGGGAAAGGCTGCACGCCCAAGCTTGTGCATGCAGTCCCTGGGCCTCACTATGAGCCTGCCCGGCACAGTCGTGTTCCCTTTAGCTCTGGCGCCTTGGCGATGCCTCCTGCAAGGACAGGCAAGCACCGTGTTGCTCTCAGGAGAGCGCCCTTTTCCTAACCACGGGGGCACTCCAGCACTGAAGACTGACAGCAGCCCTCTGCTTTCCGGCAGCTTTGAGGCTGGGGCTGCCCTTTGTTGCCGAGAATTGCCACTGTTCGCAGAGCTTCCGAATCCGAAACTTTCAAAACTGCCCTAGTGCGTTTAGTTGCAGGCGAGCGAAAAGAGACCGAAGGAGCACTCTGGCACTTCCCCGGTTTCATCTCCAAGCAGGGAGTTGTGCAGTGTGTGAGGAGTCTACGGGACTTCAGGCTCCAGGAAGGTTACGTGTCCTCGCGCCGTCTCTAAGCGTAGGAGAGTTCAGGGGAAGCTCTACCTCTTCGAGACAGCATGTCATGGCTAGTCTCTGCGTGGCCTAGAGAAAGGGCGGGTGAGTAAAAGGGTAGCCGGAACGGACACCAGGAGAAGAGTGTTTTCCTTGCAGCCCACGCTCTGCACTGCGTGCCCCTGGCATGGCACCGAAGGCCTGCGAGAGCTGTGTTCCGGAGGTCGCTTGAATGCTTGGGCCAGCTAGCTAGCTGGAGCAAAAGGAGAAGGTTCCCTTTCACTCTGCTTTCAAAGCGGTGACCCGGAGGCACTCGAGAGCCTAATGCTGCGCAGTCGCCCAGAATGGGGGATCCTGTGCGCAGCGTTCCTCTATGGGGCACGGGGAGGAGGAAACGCATACTGGAGCTCCTGCCCCCACCTGCCCCAGAGTCAGTGCACAGCCCCTGCACCCCTCAATGCGTGGACGGGCTAGCTGAAGGATACTTGGAACCCTGTGGAGGGCTCTAGCTTTCCCTTTGGCCATGAGGGCTCTGGATGCCTCCTGCAGGGCACAGGGCACGTTCCCTTTCTCTAGGAACCCTCTCTCGTCGCTCCACACAGGCCTTCCAGAAGTGAAGCCCACACAGGCAGCCACACTCTCCCGCAGGAAACTTGGACGCTGCACGTAGCCTGCTCTCCAGCGGGGGAAAGAGGGCTTTCTTTGCTCACTAGGTCACCGGCATCAGAGTGGCGCCCTGCAGAGACCAGGTAGTTTCTGACAGAGGCCAAGAGTCTCAGGCGGCACCCTGCCCGTCCCTGTTAAGACGCCGTACCAGGGCAATTCTGCACGGGACGGGGAGACTAGCGTGACGTACTTAGTGCCTTGGGCTAGGCCTCGCCGTCCGTACGCCTTGCCAAGAGCTAGTGGGTGCTTCAGGGGAGCAGTGTGCCTTGGCCAGGCTGCTTCGAAAGGCAACTGTCTGCTTGGCGTAGGGAGACAGCAAGCAAGGGCTCCCATTCGAAAGCCCACCGAGAGGGTTGCTTCATTGCCGCCCAGGTTCAGCGCTGGCAACCACTGGCCGTACACCTCAAAGACCTGCCGGACCTGTGTTCGGGCGGCCGTTAGCAAGCTCGGACGTCTAGCTCTGCCACGAAGGAAGCAGTGTGTCGCCTTTCTCTCCGCCGTACGAGCTGCCATCCGGAGGCCCAAGGTCCCTGGACGTTGTGAAGTCGCCCTTGGAAGAGACGTTCGCGCTGCAGTCTTCCTCCACGGCAGGGGCCTAGGAGGCAGGAGGCCTAGGAGACCTGGAAAGCTCACTAGCGTGAAGGCCCTGCGTGGACTACGTTTTCACGGGAAAGGCTGCACGCCCAAGCTTGTGCATGCAGTCCCTGGGCCTCACTATGAGCCTGCCCGGCACAGTCGTGTTCCCTTTAGCTCTGGCGCCTTGGCGATGCCTCCTGCAAGGACAGGCAAGCACCGTGTTGCTCTCAGGAGAGCGCCCTTTTCCTAACCACGGGGGCACTCCAGCACTGAAGACTGACAGCAGCCCTCTGCTTTCCGGCAGCTTTGAGGCTGGGGCTGCCCTTTGTTGCCGAGAATTGCCACTGTTCGCAGAGCTTCCGAATCCGAAACTTCAAAACTGCCCTAGTGCGTTTAGTTGCAGGCGAGCGAAAAGAGACCGAAGGAGCACTCTGGCACTTCCCGGTTTCATCTCCAAGCAGGGAGTTGTGCAGTGTGTGAGGAGTCTACGGGACTTCAGGCTCCAGGAAGGTTACGTGTCCTCGCGCCGTCTCTAAGCGTAGGAGAGTTCAGGGGAAGCTCTACCTCTTCGAGACAGCATGTCATGGCTAGTCTCTGCGTGGCCTAGAGAAAGGGCGGGTGAGTAAAAGGGTAGCCGGAACGGACACCAGGAGAAGAGTGTTTTCCTTGCAGCCCACGCTCTGCACTGCGTGCCCCTGGCATGGCACCGAAGGCCTGCGAGAGCTGTGTTCCGGAGGTCGCTTGAATGCTTGGGCCAGCTAGCTAGCTGGAGCAAAAGGAGAAGGTTCCCTTTCACTCTGCTTTCAAAGCGGTGACCCGGAGGCACTCGAGAGCCTAATGCTGCGCAGTCGCCCAGAATGGGGGATCCTGTGCGCAGCGTTCCTCTATGGGGCACGGGGAGGAGGAAACGCATACTGGAGCTCCTGCCCCCACCTGCCCCAGAGTCAGTGCACAGCCCCTGCACCCCTCAATGCGTGGACGGGCTAGCTGAAGGATACTTGGAACCCTGTGGAGGGCTCTAGCTTTCCCTTTGGCCATGAGGGCTCTGGGATGCCTCCTGCAGGGCACAGGACACGTTCCCTTTCTCTAGGAACCCTCTCTCGTCGCTCCACACAGGCCTTCCAGAAGTGAAGCCCACACAGGCAGCCACACTCTCCCGCAGGAAACTTGGACGCTGCACGTAGCCTGCTCTCCAGCGGGGGAAAGAGGGCTTTCTTTGCTCACTAGGTCACCGGCATCAGAGTGGCGCCCTGCAGAGACCAGGTAGTTTCTGACAGAGGCCAAGAGTCTCAGGCGGCACCCTGCCCGTCCCTGTTAAGACGCCGTACCAGGGCAATTCTGCACGGGACGGGGAGACTAGCGTGACGTACTTAGTGCCTTGGGCTAGGCCTCGCCGTCCGTACGCCTTGCCAAGAGCTAGTGGGTGCTTCAGGGGAGCAGTGTGCCTTGGCCAGGCTGCTTCGAAAGGCAACTGTCTGCTTGGCGTAGGGAGACAGCAAGCAAGGGCTCCCATTCGAAAGCCCACCGAGAGGGTTGCTTCATTGCCGCCCAGGTTCAGCGCTGGCAACCACTGGCCGTACACCTCAAAGACCTGCCGGACCTGTGTTCGGGCGGCCGTTAGCAAGCTCGGACGTCTAGCTCTGCCACGAAGGAAGCAGTGTGTCGCCTTTCTCTCCGCCGTACGAGCTGCCATCCGGAGGCCCAAGGTCCCTGGACGTTGTGAAGTCGCCCTTGGAAGAGACGTTCGCGCTGCAGTCTTCCTCCACGGCAGGGGCCTAGGAGGCAGGAGGCCTAGGAGACCTGGAAAGCTCACTAGCGTGAAGGCCCTGCGTGGACTACGTTTTCACGGGAAAGGCTGCACGCCCAAGCTTGTGCATGCAGTCCCTGGGCCTCACTATGAGCCTGCCCGGCACAGTCGTGTTCCCTTTAGCTCTGGCGCCTTGGCGATGCCTCCTGCAAGGACAGGCAAGCACCGTGTTGCTCTCAGGAGAGCGCCCTTTTCCTAACCACGGGGGCACTCCAGCACTGAAGACTGACAGCAGCCCTCTGCTTTCCGGCAGCTTTGAGGCTGGGGCTGCCCTTTGTTGCCGAGAATTGCCACTGTTCGCAGAGCTTCCGAATCCGAAACTTCAAAACTGCCCTAGTGCGTTTAGTTGCAGGCGAGCGAAAAGAGACCGAAGGAGCACTCTGGCACTTCCCCGGTTTCATCTCCAAGCAGGGAGTTGTGCAGTGTGTGAGGAGTCTACGGGACTTCAGGCTCCAGGAAGGTTACGTGTCCTCGCGCCGTCTCTAAGCGTAGGAGAGTTCAGGGGAAGCTCTACCTCTTCGAGACAGCATGTCATGGCTAGTCTCTGCGTGGCCTAGAGAAAGGGCGGGTGAGTAAAAGGGTAGCCGGAACGGACACCAGGAGAAGAGTGTTTTCCTTGCAGCCCACGCTCTGCACTGCGTGCCCCTGGCATGGCACCGAAGGCCTGCGAGAGCTGTGTTCCGGAGGTCGCTTGAATGCTTGGGCCAGCTAGCTAGCTGGAGCAAAAGGAGAAGGTTCCCTTTCACTCTGCTTTCAAAGCGGTGACCCGGAGGCACTCGAGAGCCTAATGCTGCGCAGTCGCCCAGAATGGGGGATCCTGTGCGCAGCGTTCCTCTATGGGGCACGGGGAGGAGGAAACGCATACTGGAGCTCCTGCCCCCACCTGCCCAGAGTCAGTGCACAGCCCCTGCACCCCTCAATGCGTGGACGGGCTAGCTGAAGGATACTTGGAACCCTGTGGAGGGCTCTAGCTTTCCCTTTGGCCATGAGGGCTCTGGGATGCCTCCTGCAGGGCACAGGGCACGTTCCCTTTCTCTAGGAACCCTCTCTCGTCGCTCCACACAGGCCTTCCAGAAGTGAAGCCCACACAGGCAGCCACACTCTCCCGCAGGAAACTTGGACGCTGCACGTAGCCTGCTCTCCAGCGGGGGAAAGAGGGCTTTCTTTGCTCACTAGGTCACCGGCATCAGAGTGGCGCCCTGCAGAGACCAGGTAGTTTCTGACAGAGGCCAAGAGTCTCAGGCGGCACCCTGCCCGTCCCTGTTAAGACGCCGTACCAGGGCAATTCTGCACGGGACGGGGAGACTAGCGTGACGTACTTAGTGCCTTGGGCTAGGCCTCGCCGTCCGTACGCCTTGCCAAGAGCTAGTGGGTGCTTCAGGGGAGCAGTGTGCCTTGGCCAGGCTGCTTCGAAAGGCAACTGTCTGCTTGGCGTAGGGAGACAGCAAGCAAGGGCTCCCATTCGAAAGCCCACCGAGAGGGTTGCTTCATTGCCGCCCAGGTTCAGCGCTGGCAACCACTGGCCGTACACCTCAAAGACCTGCCGACCTGTGTTCGGGCGGCCGTTAGCAAGCTCGGACGTCTAGCTCTGCCACGAAGGAAGCAGTGTGTCGCCTTTCTCTCCGCCGTACGAGCTGCCATCCGGAGGCCCAAGGTCCCTGGACGTTGTGAAGTCGCCCTTGGAAGAGACGTTCGCGCTGCAGTCTTCCTCCACGGCAGGGGCCTAGGAGGCAGGAGGCCTAGGAGACCTGGAAAGCTCACTAGCGTGAAGGCCCTGCGTGGACTACGTTTTCACGGGAAAGGCTGCACGCCCAAGCTTGTGCATGCAGTCCCTGGGCCTCACTATGAGCCTGCCCGGCACAGTCGTGTTCCCTTTAGCTCTGGCGCCTTGGCGATGCCTCCTGCAAGGACAGGCAAGCACCGTGTTGCTCTCAGGAGAGCGCCCTTTTCCTAACCACGGGGGCACTCCAGCACTGAAGACTGACAGCAGCCCTCTGCTTTCCGGCAGCTTTGAGGCTGGGGCTGCCCTTTGTTGCCGAGAATTGCCACTGTTCGCAGAGCTTCCGAATCCGAAACTTCAAAACTGCCCTAGTGCGTTTAGTTGCAGGCGAGCGAAAAGAGACCGAAGGAGCACTCTGGCACTTCCCCGGTTTCATCTCCAAGCAGGGAGTTGTGCAGTGTGTGAGGAGTCTACGGGACTTCAGGCTCCAGGAAGGTTACGTGTCCTCGCGCCGTCTCTAAGCGTAGGAGAGTTCAGGGGAAGCTCTACCTCTTCGAGACAGCATGTCATGGCTAGTCTCTGCGTGGCCTAGAGAAAGGGCGGGTGAGTAAAAGGGTAGCCGGAACGGACACCAGGAGAAGAGTGTTTTCCTTGCAGCCCACGCTCTGCACTGCGTGCCCCTGGCATGGCACCGAAGGCCTGCGAGAGCTGTGTTCCGGAGGTCGCTTGAATGCTTGGGCCAGCTAGCTAGCTGGAGCAAAAGGAGAAGGTTCCCTTTCACTCTGCTTTCAAAGCGGTGACCCGGAGGCACTCGAGAGCCTAATGCTGCGCAGTCGCCCAGAATGGGGGATCCTGTGCGCAGCGTTCCTCTATGGGGCACGGGGAGGAGGAAACGCATACTGGAGCTCCTGCCCCCACCTGCCCCAGAGTCAGTGCACAGCCCCTGCACCCCTCAATGCGTGGACGGGCTAGCTGAAGGATACTTGGAACCCTGTGGAGGGCTCTAGCTTTCCCTTTGGCCATGAGGGCTCTGGGATGCCTCCTGCAGGGCACAGGGCACGTTCCCTTTCTCTAGGAACCCTCTCTCGTCGCTCCACACAGGCCTTCCAGAAGTGAAGCCCACACAGGCAGCCACACTCTCCCGCAGGAAACTTGGACGCTGCACGTAGCCTGCTCTCCAGCGGGGGAAAGAGGGCTTTCTTTGCTCACTAGGTCACCGGCATCAGAGTGGCGCCCTGCAGAGACCAGTGTAGTTTCTGACAGAGGCCAAGAGTCTCAGGCGGCACCCTGCCCGTCCCTGTTAAGACGCCGTACCAGGGCAATTCTGCACGGGACGGGGAGACTAGCGTGACGTACTTAGTGCCTTGGGCTAGGCCTCGCCGTCCGTACGCCTTGCCAAGAGCTAGTGGGTGCTTCAGGGGAGCAGTGTGCCTTGGCCAGGCTGCTTCGAAAGGCAACTGTCTGCTTGGCGTAGGGAGACAGCAAGCAAGGGCTCCCATTCGAAAGCCCACCGAGAGGGTTGCTTCATTGCCGCCCAGGTTCAGCGCTGGCAACCACTGGCCGTACACCTCAAAGACCTGCCGGACCTGTGTTCGGGCGGCCGTTAGCAAGCTCGGACGTCTAGCTCTGCCACGAAGGAAGCAGTGTGTCGCCTTTCTCTCCGCCGTACGAGCTGCCATCCGGAGGCCCAAGGTCCCTGGACGTTGTGAAGTCGCCCTTGGAAGAGACGTTCGCGCTGCAGTCTTCCTCCACGGCAGGGGCCTAGGAGGCAGGAGGCCTAGGAGACCTGGAAAGCTCACTAGCGTGAAGGCCCTGCGTGGACTACGTTTTCACGGGAAAGGCTGCACGCCCAAGCTTGTGCATGCAGTCCCTGGGCCTCACTATGAGCCTGCCCGGCACAGTCGTGTTCCCTTTAGCTCTGGCGCCTTGGCGATGCCTCCTGCAAGGACAGGCAAGCACCGTGTTGCTCTCAGGAGAGCGCCCTTTTCCTAACCACGGGGGCACTCCAGCACTGAAGACTGACAGCAGCCCTCTGCTTTCCGGCAGCTTTGAGGCTGGGGCTGCCCTTTGTTGCCGAGAATTGCCACTGTTCGCAGAGCTTCCGAATCCGAAACTTCAAAACTGCCCTAGTGCGTTTAGTTGCAGGCGAGCGAAAAGAGACCGAAGGAGCACTCTGGCACTTCCCCGGTTTCATCTCCAAGCAGGGAGTTGTGCAGTGTGTGAGGAGTCTACGGGACTTCAGGCTCCAGGAAGGTTACGTGTCCTCGCGCCGTCTCTAAGCGTAGGAGAGTTCAGGGGAAGCTCTACCTCTTCGAGACAGCATGTCATGGCTAGTCTCTGCGTGGCCTAGAGAAAGGGCGGGTGAGTAAAAGGGTAGCCGGAACGGACACCAGGAGAAGAGTGTTTTCCTTGCAGCCCACGCTCTGCACTGCGTGCCCCTGGCATGGCACCGAAGGCCTGCGAGAGCTGTGTTCCGGAGGTCGCTTGAATGCTTGGGCCAGCTAGCTAGCTGGAGCAAAAGGAGAAGGTTCCCTTTCACTCTGCTTTCAAAGCGGTGACCCGGAGGCACTCGAGAGCCTAATGCTGCGCAGTCGCCCAGAATGGGGGATCCTGTGCGCAGCGTTCCTCTATGGGGCACGGGGAGGAGGAAACGCATACTGGAGCTCCTGCCCCCACCTGCCCCAGAGTCAGTGCACAGCCCCTGCACCCCTCAATGCGTGGACGGGCTAGCTGAAGGATACTTGGAACCCTGTGGAGGGCTCTAGCTTTCCCTTTGGCCATGAGGGCTCTGGGATGCCTCCTGCAGGGCACAGGACACGTTCCCTTTCTCTAGGAACCCTCTCTCGTCGCTCCACACAGGCCTTCCAGAAGTGAAGCCCACACAGGCAGCCACACTCTCCCGCAGGAAACTTGGACGCTGCACGTAGCCTGCTCTCCAGCGGGGGAAAGAGGGCTTTCTTTGCTCACTAGGTCACCGGCATCAGAGTGGCGCCCTGCAGAGACCAGGTAGTTTCTGACAGAGGCCAAGAGTCTCAGGCGGCACCCTGCCCGTCCCTGTTAAGACGCCGTACCAGGGCAATTCTGCACGGGACGGGGAGACTAGCGTGACGTACTTAGTGCCTTGGGCTAGGCCTCGCCGTCCGTACGCCTTGCCAAGAGCTAGTGGGTGCTTCAGGGGAGCAGTGTGCCTTGGCCAGGCTGCTTCGAAAGGCAACTGTCTGCTTGGCGTAGGGAGACAGCAAGCAAGGGCTCCCATTCGAAAGCCCACCGAGAGGGTTGCTTCATTGCCGCCCAGGTTCAGCGCTGGCAACCACTGGCCGTACACCTCAAAGACCTGCCGGACCTGTGTTCGGGCGGCCGTTAGCAAGCTCGGACGTCTAGCTCTGCCACGAAGGAAGCAGTGTGTCGCCTTTCTCTCCGCCGTACGAGCTGCCATCCGGAGGCCCAAGGTCCCTGGACGTTGTGAAGTCGCCCTTGGAAGAGACGTTCGCGCTGCAGTCTTCCTCCACGGCAGGGGCCTAGGAGGCAGGAGGCCTAGGAGACCTGGAAAGCTCACTAGCGTGAAGGCCCTGCGTGGACTACGTTTTCACGGGAAAGGCTGCACGCCCAAGCTTGTGCATGCAGTCCCTGGGCCTCACTATGAGCCTGCCCGGCACAGTCGTGTTCCCTTTAGCTCTGGCGCCTTGGCGATGCCTCCTGCAAGGACAGGCAAGCACCGTGTTGCTCTCAGGAGAGCGCCCTTTTCCTAACCACGGGGGCACTCCAGCACTGAAGACTGACAGCAGCCCTCTGCTTTCCGGCAGCTTTGAGGCTGGGGCTGCCCTTTGTTGCCGAGAATTGCCACTGTTCGCAGAGCTTCCGAATCCGAAACTTCAAAACTGCCCTAGTGCGTTTAGTTGCAGGCGAGCGAAAAGAGACCGAAGGAGCACTCTGGCACTTCCCGGTTTCATCTCCAAGCAGGGAGTTGTGCAGTGTGTGAGGAGTCTACGGGGACTTCAGGCTCCAGGAAGGTTACGTGTCCTCGCGCCGTCTCTAAGCGTAGGAGAGTTCAGGGGAAGCTCTACCTCTTCGAGACAGCATGTCATGGCTAGTCCTCTGCGTGGCCTAGAGAAAGGGCGGGTGAGTAAAAGGGTAGCCGGAACGGACACCAGGAGAAGAGTGTTTTCCTTGCAGCCCACGCTCTGCACTGCGTGCCCCTGGCATGGCACCGAAGGCCTGCGAGAGCTGTGTTCCGGAGGTCGCTTGAATGCTTGGGCCAGCTAGCTAGCTGGAGCAAAAGGAGAAGGTTCCCTTTCACTCTGCTTTCAAAGCGGTGACCCGGAGGCACTCGAGAGCCTAATGCTGCGCAGTCGCCAGAATGGGGGATCCTGTGCGCAGCGTTCCTCTATGGGGCACGGGGAGGAGGAAACGCATACTGGAGCTCCTGCCCCCACCTGCCCCAGAGTCAGTGCACAGCCCCTGCACCCCTCAATGCGTGGACGGGCTAGCTGAAGGATACTTGGAACCCTGTGGAGGGCTCTAGCTTTCCCTTTGGCCATGAGGGCTCTGGGATGCCTCCTGCAGGGCACAGGACACGTTCCCTTTCTCTAGGAACCCTCTCTCGTCGCTCCACACAGGCCTTCCAGAAGTGAAGCCCACACAGGCAGCCACACTCTCCCGCAGGAAACTTGGACGCTGCACGTAGCCTGCTCTCCAGCGGGGGAAAGAGGGCTTTCTTTGCTCACTAGGTCACCGGCATCAGAGTGGCGCCCTGCAGAGACCAGGTAGTTTCTGACAGAGGCCAAGAGTCTCAGGCGGCACCCTGCCCGTCCCTGTTAAGACGCCGTACCAGGGCAATTCTGCACGGGACGGGGAGACTAGCGTGACGTACTTAGTGCCTTGGGCTAGGCCTCGCCGTCCGTACGCCTTGCCAAGAGCTAGTGGGTGCTTCAGGGGAGCAGTGTGCCTTGGCCAGGCTGCTTCGAAAGGCAACTGTCTGCTTGGCGTAGGAGACAGCAAGCAAGGGCTCCCATTCGAAAGCCCACCGAGAGGGTTGCTTCATTGCCGCCCAGGTTCAGCGCTGGCAACCACTGGCCGTACACCTCAAAGACCTGCCGGACCTGTGTTCGGGCGGCCGTTAGCAAGCTCGGACGTCTAGCTCTGCCACGAAGGAAGCAGTGTGTCGCCTTTCTCTCCGCCGTACGAGCTGCCATCCGGAGGCCCAAGGTCCCTGGACGTTGTGAAGTCGCCCTTGGAAGAGACGTTCGCGCTGCAGTCTTCCTCCACGGCAGGGGCCTAGGAGGCAGGAGGCCTAGGAGACCTGGAAAGCTCACTAGCGTGAAGGCCCTGCGTGGACTACGTTTTCACGGGAAGGCTGCACGCCCAAGCTTGTGCATGCAGTCCCTGGGCCTCACTATGAGCCTGCCCGGCACAGTCGTGTTCCCTTTAGCTCTGGCGCCTTGGCGATGCCTCCTGCAAGGACAGGCAAGCACCGTGTTGCTCTCAGGAGAGCGCCCTTTTCCTAACCACGGGGGCACTCCAGCACTGAAGACTGACAGCAGCCCTCTGCTTTCCGGCAGCTTTGAGGCTGGGGCTGCCCTTTGTTGCCGAGAATTGCCACTGTTCGCAGAGCTTCCGAATCCGAAACTTCAAAACTGCCCTAGTGCGTTTAGTTGCAGGCGAGCGAAAAGAGACCGAAGGAGCACTCTGGCACTTCCCCGGTTTCATCTCCAAGCAGGGAGTTGTGCAGTGTGTGAGGAGTCTACGGGACTTCAGGCTCCAGGAAGGTTACGTGTCCTCGCGCCGTCTCTAAGCGTAGGAGAGTTCAGGGGAAGCTCTACCTCTTCGAGACAGCATGTCATGGCTAGTCTCTGCGTGGCCTAGAGAAAGGGCGGGTGAGTAAAAGGGTAGCCGGAACGGACACCAGGAGAAGAGTGTTTTCCTTGCAGCCCACGCTCTGCACTGCGTGCCCCTGGCATGGCACCGAAGGCCTGCGAGAGCTGTGTTCCGGAGGTCGCTTGAATGCTTGGGCCAGCTAGCTAGCTGGAGCAAAAGGAGAAGGTTCCCTTTCACTCTGCTTTCAAAGCGGTGACCCGGAGGCACTCGAGAGCCTAATGCTGCGCAGTCGCCCAGAATGGGGGATCCTGTGCGCAGCGTTCCTCTATGGGGCACGGGGAGGAGGAAACGCATACTGGAGCTCCTGCCCCCACCTGCCCCAGAGTCAGTGCACAGCCCCTGCACCCCTCAATGCGTGGACGGGCTAGCTGAAGGATACTTGGAACCCTGTGGAGGGCTCTAGCTTTCCCTTTGGCCATGAGGGCTCTGGGATGCCTCCTGCAGGGCACAGGACACGTTCCCTTTCTCTAGGAACCCTCTCTCGTCGCTCCACACAGGCCTTCCAGAAGTGAAGCCCACACAGGCAGCCACACTCTCCCGCAGGAAACTTGGACGCTGCACGTAGCCTGCTCTCCAGCGGGGGAAAGAGGGCTTTCTTTGCTCACTAGGTCACCGGCATCAGAGTGGCGCCCTGCAGAGACCAGGTAGTTTCTGACAGAGGCCAAGAGTCTCAGGCGGCACCCTGCCCGTCCCTGTTAAGACGCCGTACCAGGGCAATTCTGCACGGGACGGGGAGACTAGCGTGACGTACTTAGTGCCTTGGGCTAGGCCTCGCCGTCCGTACGCCTTGCCAAGAGCTAGTGGGTGCTTCAGGGGAGCAGTGTGCCTTGGCCAGGCTGCTTCGAAAGGCAACTGTCTGCTTGGCGTAGGGAGACAGCAAGCAAGGGCTCCCATTCGAAAGCCCACCGAGAGGGTTGCTTCATTGCCGCCCAGTTCAGCGCTGGCAACCACTGGCCGTACACCTCAAAGACCTGCCGGACCTGTGTTCGGGCGGCCGTTAGCAAGCTCGGACGTCTAGCTCTGCCACGAAGGAAGCAGTGTGTCGCCTTTCTCTCCGCCGTACGAGCTGCCATCCGGAGGCCCAAGGTCCCTGGACGTTGTGAAGTCGCCCTTGGAAGAGACGTTCGCGCTGCAGTCTTCCTCCACGGCAGGGGCCTAGGAGGCAGGAGGCCTAGGAGACCTGGAAAGCTCACTAGCGTGAAGGCCCTGCGTGGACTACGTTTTCACGGGAAAGGCTGCACGCCCAAGCTTGTGCATGCAGTCCCTGGGCCTCACTATGAGCCTGCCCGGCACAGTCGTGTTCCCTTTAGCTCTGGCGCCTTGGCGATGCCTCCTGCAAGGACAGGCAAGCACCGTGTTGCTCTCAGGAGAGCGCCCTTTTCCTAACCACGGGGGCACTCCAGCACTGAAGACTGACAGCAGCCCTCTGCTTTCCGGCAGCTTTGAGGCTGGGGCTGCCCTTTGTTGCCGAGAATTGCCACTGTTCGCAGAGCTTCCGAATCCGAAACTTCAAAACTGCCCTAGTGCGTTTAGTTGCAGGCGAGCGAAAAGAGACCGAAGGAGCACTCTGGCACTTCCCCGGTTTCATCTCCAAGCAGGGAGTTGTGCAGTGTGTGAGGAGTCTACGGGA